>NC_091666.1:1214621-1517651 GCF_042453785.1 Malus domestica
AGACTTATTCTGAGCAACATTTATGAAGGCTACCTATTTTTTGTTTATTTTGATTCATGTATATGTACATATTTATAACTTATCGGAGATATCAATAAACAAGCTTTGCTTCATTTCAACATATTGTGTTAAATATACCAAGGCTTTCTTCACTAAGTTCTTTGAATTTTTTCCTTTTGTTGAAGCTTGTATGTTGAAGCTTTGTGAGTGAAGCCTGTAGGTTGAGGTAGTACTCTCTTAATTTCCCAAGCGAGTAAAACTTCTCATTTTGAGAGTTGAAAAATCCAAGTTACTGAGTGGTCGTGAGACTTCCGAGTATCAAGGTGCAGTAGCATATGGTAGGTGTTTCCCAAGTCTCTGGTCGAGGGAGTTGACGAATGAGGCATTTCTTTTCTAAGTGGTAGCCCAAAACACTTTCTTCATATATATTTGTTATGAAAGTTGTTAGCCCAAAGAAGAGGAGGCCTAGGCAATTTTTTTTTTTTAAATTTTTTTTTTTCGAATTTCCGAAAAAAAAAAAATATATATATATTTTAAAGCTTTGTAGGTGAAGCTTTGTAGGTAAAGCCTTGTTGGGTACCATAAATTGATTTTGCTTCACACTATCTTAATCAAGATAGTGTAAAGTTTTTGTAGGCGAAACTTCTGTATTGAAGCTTTGTAGGTGAAGCTTTTGTGGGTGAAACTTTTGTGGTGGGGGAAACTTTTGTTGGTGAAGCTTTTATGGGTGAAACTTTTGTGGGTGAAGCTTTTGTGGTGGGAGAAGCTTTTGTTGGTGAAACTTTTGTGGGTGAAGCTTTTGTGGTGGGTGAAGTTTTTGTAGGTGAAGCTTTTATGGGTGAAGTTTTTATAGGTAAAGCTATTGTGGGTGAAGCTTTTGTAGGTGAATCTTTGGAGTTGAAACTTTTGTTGGGTACCATGAATTGATTTTGCTTCACACTATCTTGATCAAGATAGTGTGAAGTTTTTGAGAATTTGTAGTTGTCCTCTATTGATAAAGATTTTGTTGGTGAAGCTTTGGAATTGAAGCTTTTATTGGTGAAGCTTTTATGGGTGAAACTTTTGTTGGGTATCATGAATTGATTTTGCTTCACACTATCTTGATCAAAATAGTGTAAAGCTTTTGAGAATTTGTAGTTGTCCTCCATTGATGAAGCTTTTGTTTGTGAAGCTTTTGTGGTGAAGCTTTGTTGAGTACCACGAATTGATTTTGTTTCACACTATCTTGATCAAGATAGTGCGAAGTTTTTGAGAATTTGTAGTTGTCCTCCTTTGATAAAGTTTTGTTGAATTTCTATTTTTTTTTTTGGGAAACTAGAAATTTGAAAATGTGGGAGAGACAACATATACAAATTTTGGTTCCATATTGTTGAGGAAGAGATTGTGATGCAAGCCACACCTTGTAGTAGTCGAAGGTTTAGATGAACCATATAAATTGAATTTGCTTCGAACAGTCTTGAATAAGCTTCGAATGTTTGAGAATTGTAGTTGCCCTCTATTAATGAAGCTTTTGTTGGCACCATAAATTGGTTTTGCTTCACAGTCTTAATCAAGAGTATGTGAAGCTTTTGAGAATTATGGTTGAACTCCTTTGATGAAGCTTTTGTTGGCACCATAAATTGGTTTTGCTTCATACTGTTTTGATTAAGAGTGTGTGAAGCTTTTGAGAATTGTGGTTGCCCTCCATTGATGAAGCTCTTGTTGGCACCATAAATTGGTTTCGCTTCAAACTGTCTTGATCAAGAGTGTGTGAAGCTTTTGAGAATTGTGGTTGCCTTCTATTGATGAAGCTCTTGTTGGCACCATAAATTAGTTTTGCTTCACACTGTCTTGATCAAGAGTGTGTGAAGCTTTCTACGAGTTGTAGTGTTTGCATTGTTACAGAGGTGAAATGTTTGAAGCAGATGCAAGAGGGCTGAATAGCTTGATATTCGTATGCCATGCACTGAAGTTATTGTTGGCTTGCAATAAGACTTTGTTGGTGACTATAACTCTTGTTGGGCATAAGTGCTCCCCTAGTTGAGTTGTCAAGCTTGAGGGTTTTTGATTATTTGTGAATGCTAGGACTTCACATGTATAAGTTGTACCACTCGTCTTCTGGTAGGTGGAATGATTGGTGAGTTGCTTTCATCACTTGGTTGGTGGTATGAAGGTGAGTTCCTTTATCACCTTTCATCATATTTCATCATCTGGTTGGTGTCACGATGATGAGTTCCTTCTTCCCTTGGTTGGTGGCATGAATGGCAAGTTGCCAAATGATATTATAGTACGGGTTGTACATTTCATCACCTGGTTGGTGGCATGAAAGGGAGTATGGGTTGTACATTTCATCACCTGGTTGGTGGCATGAAGATGAGTTCCTTCTTCACTTGGTTGGTGGCATGAGTGGCAAGTTGCCAAATGATATTAGAGTACGGGTTGTACATTTCATCATCTGGTTGATGGCATAAAGGAGAGTACGGGTTGTACATTTCATCACGTGGTTGGTGGCATAAAGATGAGTTCCTTCTTTACCTGGTTGGTAGCATGAGTGACAAGTTGCCAAATGATATTAGAGTACGGGTTGTACATTTCATCACCTGGTTGGTGGCATGAAGGAGAGTACGGGTTGTACATTTCATCACCTGGTTGGTGGCATGAATGACAAGTTGCCAAATGATATTAAAGTACGGGTTGTACATTTCATCACCTGGCTGGTGACATGAAGGAGAGTACGGGTTGTACATTTCATCACCTGGTTGGTGGCATGAAGATGAGTTCTTTCTTCACATTTCATCACCTGGTTGGTGGCATGAAGGAGAGTACGGGTTGTACATTTCATTACCTGGTTGGTGGCATGAAGATGAGTTCCTTCTTCACCTGGTTGGTGGCATGAGTGGCAAGTTGCCAAATGATATTAAAGTACGGGTTGTACATTTCATCACCTGGTTGGTGACATGAAGGAGAGTACGAGTTGTACATTTCATCACCTAGTTGGTGGCATGAATATGAGTTCTTTCTTCATATTTCATCACCTGATTGGTGAGAATAAGGGTAAGGTGTCGAGGCACATTGTAGCAAGTGTCGATGACACAAAGTATGTTGAACCTTTCGAAGCATAATTGGCTTATGTATGGATGTGTTGGAATGTATGATTTTTATGTATGGATGTGTTGGAATGTATGATGTTTATGTATGAATGTGTTGGAATGTATGATGTTTATGTATGAATGTGTTGGAATGTATAATGTTTATGTTGATTGATATGAGTGATGCTTATGAATGTTTTGCTATGCATGAAGGAATCCATATTTTTGATATGTGAACCATGTTGGTTGTAACACTTAGTATCACATACTTTGTGTCAAAGTACGCATGTTGAAGCTTTGAGTTGGAGTATAAGGGTAGGTCAGCGTAGACCAAGTGTTCCAGTGCTAGGAACACAAGAGACTCAGAATAAGTCTGAATTTCCTCTTCTTTAAATATTTGCCGAATGGCTTGTGTGACAAAAGATCTCAAGCGGTTGAGAGTCAAAACATTTGTAATGTTTATGCCTTCTTATAATAGCATTTCCTTCAGTACCTAGTCATCCACTTTGAAAGAGTGAGGCTTGACCCCATAGTCATAAAAGTCGACGGTACGTTCACCCCTGGTTGTCTTGATACGAACTTTTATCCCTCTTGTTGTAATGGGCTTGCTGAGAGTAAAAATCCTTCATCTTACCAAGAGACAGATACGTTTGGTGACTTAGTGAGTAGCTAAATGAGGCAGGAGATGATGCAATGGGTGTTTAAATGGCCAATATCTCCTCACTTGGTAGAACTTGACTTCCACTTCCCATTTGTTGATAGTGGTTAACCATATGGGGGTTCTCTTAGTATGTCCTTGCTTCGGCGGAGGTGTGGTTGTAAGCCTGTGCCATCACATCAGAGTAAGTTTTCCAAGTGTTGGCATTGATTATGTACTTGAAGAAATAATCATGCAGGCCTGCCGTGAAGGCCTTGAGGGCGGTCTTGTCATCTGCCTCAGCGCAGCAAGAATACTCATGGTTGAAGCGACCAACATACTCTCGTAATGACTCGTCCGGCTTTTGGCAAATAGTGTACAAGTTATCTGTAGAATGCAAGTGATCGGTCTAGAAGATATGTTGAGAGATAAACAGTTTCCTCAATTCCTCAAATGAGTCTACTGTCTTAGGTGGAAGACGGCAATACCAGTTTAAAGCTCCGCCAGAGAGGGTGCAGGGGAAGATAAGACATCGCTCTTCGTCGGTGTGCATCCGATATGCCATGGTGGATTCAAAGAGGTTAAGGTGTTCAATTGGGTCCTCCCTTCCAGTATAGAGTTGTAAACCAAGCTTTTGTTTTGTTTTCGCTTGAAGAGGGTGTCGAGGATCCTTCTTGTGAGAGGGCTAGGCCTGGGTTGGTTTCAGTCAGGTATCTCGGCCTGACGTTCAGCCTTCAACTTGTTTACTTCCTCAATGAGCTGTAGGACAAAGGGGTCATAAGTAGAGTTATGTACCACTGGAATTTTCTTTCGTAAGTCTTCATTGCCTCTTGGAAGTAGGAAAGTTTGAGCATGGGCGTGTGGTTTTTTCTTGAACTCGTCGTACTGACTTCTAAGACGAGTTTGTCAGAATCCTCAGAGTCCCCCGTACCTTTATGTTCCTTTCCTAGATTGGCAACTGGCCTAGGTCGTGGGAGGGGACTGAGTCTTTCAAAAACCCTTGGGTCATCGATATTCGAGCATATGTGAAGGGGATTATCTCGACGTTGCTTTAGGAAGTCTCGGTAGTCACGATAAATGGCTTTCTATCCTTCCAATCCTTCTGCAATGAGGTGTCTTCCTCCACTTCTTCTACTTCGGGTCGAAGCATCTGGGTTGAGAGAAGTCTCATGTTGATCAATGTTTTGATGATTAGCTCGCTCTTCATCAGGGATACCCATGTCGAAAAGAGGTGATCCTCCGTGTTGGGGGGCACCCAGATGATGGTTGATGTCCACAGGGGCAACGAGCTCGCGTGTTTGAGTACGCCTAGTTTCATGGAGCGTCTCAAAGAGCTTCTCATACTGCTATTGGAGGACCTCATTCTTCATTACTATCTTGTTGTTCTGAGCTTCTAGCTCATCGACTTTAGCTTGAAGAGTAACCATCTTTCCTTCATTCTTTCGTTGCTTCGCATTAGGTGCGAGAGAAGTGTCATTTTGTGTGCTATGGCTTCCTTCACTCCCCATATTGGAAAGGGATGCCTGGTCAAAAGAGAGTGTACGAATGGTGGAAACCAGCTTGGCAAAGCTGAAGAGAGTGGGAATAAGTGTCGTTCCCACAGACGGCGCCAAATTTTGATGCACAAAATCAATGAGGACTTTGGTACAACAGAAAGTGTTAAGTTTGTGACCTTCGCTAGATTACTTCGATCACTAACGTGGATAAGTATGTAAATGGATATAGACAGGAAAGAAAACACAAGATGTACGTGGTTCACCTAGATTGGCTACGTCCACGGAGTAGAGGAGTTCTCATTAATTGTGAAGGGTTTACATAAGTACATATGTTCAAGCTCTCCTTTAGTGAATACAAGTGAATGATTTAGTACAAATGACATTAGGAAATATTGTGAGAGAATGATCTCTATTTATAGAAGAGAGTTTCTAGTTTCATTCTGACATTGACACGTGTCATGTTGTGATTGGCTTTTGATGTGGACACGTGTCGCGCTATGATTGGCTTCTGATGTCGACACGTGTCGCGCTGTAATTAGCATCCTGGTTGGAGGGAAACTCTTCTGGGTCTTTGACAGTATAACGTTGACCGGTGCTCAGTAGTTTCGGGATTGGTCAAGTATGGTACAAACAGATGTCATGCGTTTTTATTGATGGCTTGTTAAGTACGGAATGGGACGTATAATTAGTCACTCGAGATCAAGTAGTATAAGTATGGAATGGGACACACATTATTTGATACCTAATTGCTAAGATGCCATGATTTAATCTAGTTTTGTCATTTTACTGTGGTAAGGTTATGTTCTGACTTGTTGAATCTCGTCCCTTCATTGTTAAATACTCGGGGGACTTAAATATAATTATGTAATAAAGGAAGGGGTAAATATGTAATTAGGGGAGGAGCCCTTATTCTATAAAAGGGCCTCCTCACCCTCACAAACCCTAAGCATCTCCTATCTAGAGCAAAGCTCTCACACTATCTCCCTCACTTCTCAGAGAAATACAATACAATCAGTGTGGACGTAGCCCAAACCTTGGGGTGAACCACGATACACCTTGTGTTATTTACATTTCTTGCAGATTCACGGTCGGATTTACGTTGTTCCAAGACCTCCGGTTTTGTGCATCAACATTTGGCGCTGTCTGTGGGAATCGACACAAAAAGTTATGTCGGTTCTCTTTCATTTTTTCACCTCCACTGTAAATCTGCAAGATCACACAAACCCAGAAACCAAGGTCACTGCAAAACCCATATCTCAAAAATGCAGAAAGGAAAACTTCAAAACTCAACCACAGTTTCTTCTCTCTCTCTCTTTCTTTCTTTCTGCCTTTGAACTTACGCCTGTCCCCACAACCCACACATTTTCCACTTCTCAGAAAAGCAAATAAATAAATAAATAAATGGAGCTTCGTCTCTATCTCTGCACAATCTCTCTGCTGTTGCTCTCATCAAAATCAACGGCTATACAATCCGACGACGATCCGATAATCTCGCGGTTCCAAACGATATCTCCGAATCAACACGGCCCACTTAAATCCCCAGTACAGTGAAACAGCGGATTTCATTCTCTCCGAGGCCGAGTCCCTCTCCCTTGAATCCCAGATTCTCAAGTTCGTCCCCGTCGCAGCACTTCACCTGCTGTTTCCTCTTCTTACTGCTCCCGTTGATCACATGCTCAAATCCGAAGCTGACAACGGTGTACGACATGCTGCGGGCCCATAGGTTTTCAAGGTAGACAACTCCGGCAGGTCTACAGCCCACCTGGATCATGCCTGCAAGTTCGAGAGCGCATAACATTACGACAGAAACATTTCAGGGACGCTGAGTTTGGGGCGGATCGGATCCTTGTCGGGTATCTCAGCGGAATGAGTATATGAGATTGAAAAGACGAGTGTTACGGACGCTGAGTTACGACATGAGCTGTTCCTCTGGTTACGCTGAGTTCTGCATAGTCTGGATTAGTATGTGTTGGGTTGAGTTTTTTTTCAATGGCCGGTGAATTCAATTCGAAACCAAAGACTGGAGGAGCCAGCTCTCCAACTCGGTGGGCCCACTCAGGTTTGATCGCATCATCTACAACTTCCCTCATCTGCAGGGAAAATTG
Organism: Malus domestica; assembly: GCF_042453785.1. Classification (NCBI taxonomy): domain Eukaryota; kingdom Viridiplantae; phylum Streptophyta; class Magnoliopsida; order Rosales; family Rosaceae; genus Malus; species Malus domestica. Next base: position 1,221,928 of record NC_091666.1, read on the forward strand.
TTATAAATATGTATAACTGGAGTAGAGCAGTAATAAAGAGAGGAAAGGATGTTGATGGTGTTGCATTTCAGATTGGTAAATCTTGTGTTCTTGGTCTAGCTGATATTTGCTACACTGCATCTTCAGTGGCGCCAACATTATCCACTGTTTGTCTGCAAAAGCAGAAAGGGAAACAGAGAACTTGAGTGCCATCTGCACTCTGCAAAGTAGAAGCAAAAGGAAAAGAACAAAAAATAAGGAGTGATGGGCACGACCAGGCTGTCCAAAACAAAAGAGGGAGGTGCAAACTGTCACTTTAGAGAAAAGCAAGAAAAACAACTAGGTAGTGTCAAGGCTATCCAGGCAGCTGTTACGTTTTACATGAGAATCAGGGGGGGAACACATGAGAAACAAAAGCAGAAAAGAAAAAAGAAAACGAAAGCGAAAGAAAAAGCAAAAGCAAAGAATAAACACCCCACCAGAATGATGTAATTTATTTTTATCTTTCGGAGACATCTGTATAAACCTCATCAGAAGGTAATATGTATAAACCCCATCAGAGGGTAATATGTATAAACCTCATCAGAGGGTAACATATATAAACCCCATTAGAGGGTAATATGTATAAACCCCATCAGAGGGTAACTAAAAAAAAAAAAAAAAACAGCAAAGCCCAAAACAAATGGGCTGGCATGTTGTGGAGGGCGAAGGCCCATAAGCCCGAAATAGCACCAACCAGGTTATCAAAAGTACGCCCAGTACTTCACAATTATTTGGCAACCCGCTGCTATTACCACCAACCAGGTGATCAAAAGTATACCCAGTACTCCAAAATTATTTGGCAACCTGCCGCTATTACCACCAACCAGGTGATGAAATGTACAAGCCGTACTCTAATATCATTTGGCAACTAGCCATTCATACCACCAACCAGGTGATGAAATGTACAACTCGTACTCTCCTTCATGCCACCAACCATGTGATCAGAAGTACGCCCAGTACTCCAAATTATACATGAGCATTACTCATGTCATTCATACATAAACATTCATGAGCATCACTCATGACAATCATACATAAACATTCATGACCATTATTCATGTCAACATTCATGAGCATCACTCATGTTAACATTCATGAGCATTACTCATGACAACATCCATGAGCATCACCCATGTCAATCAACATAAACATTCATGAGCATCACTCATGTCAATTAGCTTCAAAAGCTTCATTTACAGAGCTCTAGCTTCAAAAGCGTCATTTACTGAGTCCTAGCTTCAAAGCTTCACTTGCAAAACTTCACCTACAAAGTTTCAGTGTAGGGTATATAAATACCGCCTCCGAACAACCGCCACTTCGGCCCATACATGGATTCAATTTGAAGTCTCCAGCCAACAGACTCTATTGACCGAAGACTTGGGGGACTACATTATGTACCATATATTGGGCCTCAACTGGGCCTCACGAAAAATACTTAGGGGACTTAGCCCATTACTTATGTATTGAGGAGTGGACCCTTATTCTATAAAAGGGACTTCCTCACTTTCATTAGAGAGCACACATTGTTTATGTACTGAGGAGCGAGCCCTTATTTTATAAAAGGAACTCCCTCACCATCATTAGAGAGTAACGCCGCCAGCTGAGCAACCGTCTCGCCGTGAGCATCACTCTTAACCCATCACTTATGTATTGAGGAGCGAGCCTTTATTCTATAAAAGGGGCTCCCTCACCACCATTAGAGAGTATCGCCGCCTACTGAGCAACTACCTCGCCACAAGTATAAACTCTAGCCCATTATTTATGTATTGAGGAACGAGCCCTTATTCTATAAAAGGGACTCCCTCACCATCATTAGAGAGCATCAACTCTAGCCCATCATTCATGTATTGAGGAACGAGCCCTTATTCTATAAAAGCGACGCCCTCACCTTCAAACGCCGTAAGCCGAGCCAACCAAGGCAACATAAGTCACGAGCCGAGCAGCTTTGCAGCGTGTGCTACTTCTAGTTGAGCGTCATTTCAGATTGAGCACTGCCTCATATCGAGTATCAGTTCAAGGCAGCATCTAGTTACTTCGGCCCACACATGGACTGAATTTCAAGTCTCCAGCCAAAAGACTCTCTTGACTTAAGACTTGGAGGACTACTGTTTATACCATATTTAGGGTCTCGTATTTAGACATCGTATAAATACTCGTATGACTTAAATGTAATTATGTAATAAAGGAAGGGGCAAATATGTAATTAGTGGATGAGCCCTTATTCTGCCTCCTTACCCTCACAAACCCTAAGCCTCTCCTATCTAAAGCAAAGCTCTCACACTCTCTCCCTCACTTCTCAGAGAAATACAATACAATCAGTGTGGACGTAGCCCAAACCTTAGGGTGAACCACGATACACCTTGTGTTATTTACATTTCTTGTGGATTCACGTGTTGCGCTATGATTGGCTTCTGATGTTGACATGTGTCGCGCTGTAATTGGCATCCTGGTTGGAGGGAAACTCTTCTGGGTCTTTGACGGTATAACGTTGACCGGTACTCAGTAGTTTTGGGATTGGTCAAGTATGGTACAAACAGATGTCATGCGTTTTTATTGATGGCTTGTTAAGTACGGAATGGGACGTATAATTAGTCACTCGAGATCAAGTAGTATAAGTATGGAATGGGACACACATGATTTGATACCTAATTGCTAAGATGCCATGATTTAATCTAGTTTTGTCATTTTACTGTGGTAAGGTTATGTCATGACTTGTTGAATCTCGTCCCTCCATTGTTTATACAAGTTTACAAATTGAACAATTAAAAGGGTAAATGAGATGAGAATGGACAAGATATAAGGCTAGAATTTATATTTATTTATTTTGGCATTGTAAAGAATTCTTGATTCTTTTTATAAGAGGAATATACTTTTTAACCCTGTATTTCGCTTATTTTCGTTTTTTATTTTATTTTGGGTAAGCTAGGAAAACTAAAATTTTAAAATAAACGATGTGGTGTTTGATTATTGGATTATTACTTAAGTGTTGATTAACGTGCTTATTTCTTATTGGTTATACATTATTTTGTTTGCAAATTTGATTTAAAAATTTGCTCTCCCTAGCATTAACCTTTTATTTTTATTCACACACCTTGTGCATGGTTATTTTTCCACTGACCTTAGGTCTGTGGCGTGACATCGGACAACTGAAATATTTCTAGAGTATTGAGGCAGCACGATCAAGCAAAGGGATCGCAATTGTACAGCGAAATTATGCACTTGAGATCCCTCTTGCTGCCAAGCCAACGCCAAGCCCCAAAGAAGAAAATATGTCCCTCAACAAGGTTCTAAAAGATGTTAAGCATTAGTCAGGCGTCAGGTTGGGGCATAGTGCCTAAATTGCATCGTAACTTCCCCATCCAACGCTTAGGCACCACCTAGACCTTTTTTAGAACAGTGTCTCTCAATAAAGATGACGGATAATGTCTTCCCTATCCTTCATTGTATCAAAAGACTTGTTGGTCGACTAATCTACTTAATATCACACGACCTGACTTAGTATATTCGGTACACATACTAAGTCGCTTCATGGACAAGCCACGAACATCACAGTTTAAGGTAGCACATCGGGTGTTGCACTATATTACAACACACCTGGGCAAGGTTTGTTTTTCTCTGCAAAGAGTTCAATCCATTTGAATGCTTTATGTTATGCTGATTGGGATTGACTCCATGACACTGGACGCTGAGTTACTAGGTATTGCGTACTCCTTGAGAAATCATTTATTAATTTTTGTGTGATGCAGATTGGGTTCAATGCCGTGATTCTCGACGCTCAGATACCTGGTATTGCGTATTCCTTCGGAAAACAAGTTACCATATCATGTTCAAGCGCAGATGCGGATATCACTCCATGACATCCACATGTTGTGAAATTATTTGGTTGAAATCCATCTTCAATGACTTGGGCATTCTACATTTATACCCTGTAAAGTTATATTGTGACAGCCAGTCTGCACTTCACATTTGCTTCGAATCCCATTTGTCACAAATGAACTAAGCATAAAGAAATTGGTGGTTGTACGTAAAAAAGTTCAAAGCGGGATGATCAAAACGGCCCACATATCAACATCCCAACAACCAACAAACATGTCACAAAGCCACTTGGACTTTCACAATTCACAATTTTATTTGTCAAGTTGGAAAACATCAACATACATTTCAACTTGAGGCGTAGTATTGAGAAAAAGGGATGATACGTGATCGATTCTCTGACTATTTACATAGATGTTTGCTTCCTTGATTGTAGGAATAAATGCCGACTTGTAGGATCCAGATTGATCTTTGTATTATACCTAAATTCTTGTACCGGCTCATTGTATAATGAAATCACAAGACATTCAACTTCATAGTTACCAAGTGTTTTGTGTGATGCATGCTTAACATATCTCGGCAGGCAAGTAGCATCGACATCACTCGACACGAGCTTTCGCCAGCACTCAACAGGTTTCTTTAGCAGATGTCGACAACTCAGCAAACAAGAAGCCTACCAAGTGATTGACGAAATGCCTTACTAAAAAAACCGACTTCCATTAAAAAAAAGTTAAAACTTTTTCACTTAGACCCCCAAAATTCAAATCTTGAATTTACCATTGGCTCTATCCTAGCCTGGCCATATACAGTTAATCATTGACCAAATGAAACTGTCGTTGAATCACTTTGGAATTTTAAATCGGTTATGCCCTTGATCAATAATTGTCAAGCAAATTACTCCTCGATGTTCATATACATATAAAATGTCTGAGATAATAAATTATAGCAAAGATAATAAGGGAATATCATTGTTAATTAGACTATATCGATCAAAACTCTAAACTTTACAACTGGCTTTGTCTGATGGAATTTTGACTTATATAGGCTACGGTCGTCGAATAATCGATTTAATTACCTCAAAGCATGGAGGCAAGCTTCCTTGAATTCATGCCATCTGTACTGTGATCCACCATGGTTTTTGGTTTTGCAAAAGAGAACTGCCAATGTGATTTTAAAGTGGAACTTTCTCTGTTAATTTACAGTTTAATTAATGTAAATTTATGTGTTAACATTATAAAATATGTGTTAAAAACATAAGGTGATTAAGAGTCATTAGCTTTTTTATGCAAAAATTAGTAGTTTTTATTTATTGGGTCAAACAAAAAATGTTTAGTTTATTGATGCTAAGCGCATGCACATATTACGTACGTGCATGTGTACTTCGAATGAAATGAAACCACGTGTCTACAGTGGCATGCAGTGCATCATGTTTGATATTCGATAAATAAATTAAGTAGTTTGATTAAATTATAAAACAATAAACTATTAGAGTTGACAGTCGATGCCGTTTTACTCTGTTTACCATTCTCTTAATCCTACGTTTTTTTTATGTTAATAAGCATTAAATACTTTAGTTTAATTGAGTTGTGACAAAAAAACAGCCAGCAACACCTTATTTGTACAGCAGAGAATGACGTGTGACGAAAGCGATTATGTGAGTCTATAATATATCAGAGGGTCGTCTTTGAAATTTTAAGAGCATGTGCGAAATTTATAGAATGACTCCTTTTTTAAGATAGTTTTTAAAGAAAAGTAGGACAGTGTAATGATACTAGAAAACAATCATTTAAACCAACAAACCTTAGCATTTACTGATTGCAAGTTTATAAATGTTATTAATAATAAGTAAAAAGAGCTACAAGCATAATCTTCACTAAATAATCAAAAGAAGTTCAACATTAAACAACCAAACAAGAAAAGAAAACTTCGAATCTCTAACTTTAAAGTTTAACTGGAATATAACATTATTATATAAAAAAATTTAAAAATATTTTCTTCAAGGTGTTATTATTGACACTCAAAATATCTCATTATACTTCAAATTTTTATATTTAGAAAGGAAAAAAATTACGTTTATAAGGAGTACAAAATGAGATTTTACAGTGCTAACAAATATAATTTTTTTAAATACAAAACATTACATAATATTAAATGGCACAAAACTTTAAGGGCCCCTCCAAATTTGGGATCCTATGCAACTACACCTTTCGTTCTCCCCCAACTCCCCTCTGATATATCATATAATATGTAAAAATTTATTTAGACTGAATGACTGAAGAATTCGGCTTTGCGGAGTTTCCAGCTGTTCCAACGTCCATTTGTTTCCTAGCATTTTTCTTTTTCATATTTTGTTTCTATGTTTTAGTCCCCGTTCTGAGATTTATTTTAGGAAATATTTTTTTTTAAGTATCGGATATTCATGTCCTCTATATGGTGTAATACAAATAGAGAAAATAATATATTTTTCTGTGTTATTTTATTTATTTTATAACACGTGGGTACTTGCTTGAATATTGGACACTTTGAAAATTTTCTCGATTTTGAGGGTTGTGTATGAAATTCATAAATGAAGTAGTTAATGGTGGGGTTATTATTATCCGTTTTGTAGTGATGACTCTTGTATGTGTTTCTAAGAAAAGGAAGTTGTCAATTTTTCGGGATCTCGAAGTACCATGGAAACACATAAAAACTCTTGAATGGAAATATAAAAGATGTAACTTCAGTTTCTTCGGAAATTGCAAGATCTTTGGAAGGCATGATTGGGAGCAAGATCGAAATCTGAAAAATAGAATGTCTCCTGGCCTCAGTCAGAAGGTTGTTTGCCTGGCCTTGAGTCTCGGCCTTGCATTCAAGCGTTGAAAAAGCCTAAGAAGGGCTTTCCCAAGGCTGCGGGTAGATGTGTATCTATTCGGGGTCGAAATCTCATTATTGATCATCTTGGAAAGGATCGAGTGGAATTTACGAAACCATGTACCATTACAATCCTTTTGGGGGTCTTGTTACCATCACCGATATGTTCGGACGAGCTTGGCGCACAAAGCCCTCAAAGAAACCATTCCCTTATCCGCCGCAAAATCGATTTTGAGGGTTGTGTGAATAATAAAAGTGAGCCCTTGTTTAAAAAAAAAAAAAAATTGCGTCATCTATGATTGTATTAATTAAGGGATGTATATCGAGGAGGTAATAAGGAATATTAGAGGAGTGGAGGATGGTGGAATATATGTACAAAGAAATATAAACAAAACGTCTAGGCCCTCTAGGCATTAGGCTTCATTTTGTCGTCCGCTACCGCTTAACGATTTTTAAAACATAAACTTTGAACTATAGATAGAAGACTGGTTGGTTGGGTAACAAATTCTTTTGATTGCATGGTCGACCTCAATATTAGGCCATCGCCCATATAAAATGGTCAAATCAATCAAATCATTCAGTGAATCAAGTAATTCAAAACTCTACAAATTTTTCAGTTTTTCAAAAATACTTTTTTGACTTAGCCATTATGAGTTTTTGACTAATATCATATCGTTGTTAGACCGTTGCTAAACTTAAACTTGACGACATTTCTTTTGTAGGTTTTTCAGTCAATCAACTTGGATTAAAATTTGCATATCCACAATATACATGTGTGTGTTTGTATCTATACGCATCTAATTTATTTTTCGTTCTTTCTTAATTAGCTAATTAGCTAGCTTTGAACTTGATAACATCATCACAAAAGGTGGTTTTAATAATTAGGCGTGGGATCCAACCCTAAAGGTTGAAATATGCCAAACAAAATATAATACATGTATGGGGTAGTAGGGCAAGTTGGAATTGTTTTTGTCTCCAGTCCGATCCCATCCCATCCCCTTCTGTCTTTTTCGAAAATAAAGAAGTTTGCATCAAACAAGGAGAGGGAGCATAACAAATAATTAACGTTGAATCAAGCAATGCATGATCAATAGAAACCAGGAATAAAATGACTAGTTTTGAGCAAGGGGGGATTATCATACTATATAGTGGATGACCGATGACCCCCCTATCCCTGCCATCCATTTCTCAAAAAGTAATTGTACTTATCTGAATCCGAACATTTTATTAAGTCCTTGCTGCAAATTGCAACAAAACTGGGGGACTTTCCTTTCAAGGAATCAAGGTGGTTTTCTACAAACTGGGAGTCCTCTGGTTTTGATTTGGGCCCCATAGATAAGAACTATGACTTTTGATATAAATACAAATATATACGTACAAACGTACACATTTTAGACACATTTTAGACACGTCGACACGCGTTGACATGAATTAAGTGTTTTTTATTTTTTAGTTTTCTTATCAGGACATGAATTAAATGTTAGATCATGGCTTTGGTTCTTAAATCTGCAACATCGTCCTCGTCTCTTGTATATTAGAAATTGTACATTTTCAATTAAGAATTCACCATGTTCTCAGAGAACATGAATTTTCGAGCTCACGTTACATATGTATATTATTTATAGAAAGCACCAATAAAATTTTAAATAAATGAATAAAATTGTAGTCTTGCTTTTGTTTCCTTGGTTTATTTAAAAAGCAAGGTTCATTTCACAAGATAATTATAACCATGTCCACAATGATCAAGTTAGAGGACTTTAAGTTGGGTGCTGACCCCTACTCATGGTTGGGGAGACAATGAGTGGATGATTGCTACAGAAATTAGCTTTTCTTCTTTGGTGTTTTATGGCCTATATGTGCATAAATATTGCAAACTTTTTTTTAGACCAAATTCCACATTAGGAATGTCAAATATTTACCACCATATGTAAAGTTATGAGACACCCCAACCATTGTCAATTGATTTTGATTTTTGAGTAGGAAATGTTTGGCACTATTTTTGGAATAGCTAAGAGCAGTTTATGCGAACCAAAAGAACATATGAATACGTTTAGCGTAAAAACTTAAATCTTTTGCTACGTCACTGAATCAATTTTCAAGGAAACATCTAGTATGGTGCTTTTAGTGATGGAGGACGAAGTTGGTGTTAATTTAGATGCGGGAGAGTTAAAAAAAAAGAAGCGTCATTTAATTAAGAAAAATGATTAGAGAATTAGTAATTCATGGGTTAAAAGATTAATTGCTGCTGCAATATCCTGAGGTTGTGAGAGAAATTCTCATTTTTCTGAATTTATTTTTGAATGAAAAGATTGCTTAATACAAGATCTAAGAACATATTATAAAGGCTTGCTCAAGAAAACCAAAAGAAAAGCAATAAAACCCTTCGAAACCCCAGAAAACAAACAATAAAGAACATAAAACCCTTGAAACCCCAAAAGACAAACGATAGAGAATGTTGATGCACAAAATCAGTGAGGACTTTGGTACAACAGAAAGTGTTAAGTTTGTGACCTTCGCTAGATTGCTCCGGTCACTAGTGTGGATAAGTAAGTAAATGGATAGGGACAGGGAAGCAAACACAAGATGTACGTGGTTCACCCAAATTGGCTACGTCCACGGAGTAGAGGAATTCTCATTAATTGTGAAGGGTTTACACAAGTACATAGGTTCAAGCTCTCCTTTAGTGAGTACTAGTGAATGATTTAGTACAAATGACATTTGGAAATATTGTGAGAGAATGATCTCTATTTATAGAAGAGAGTTTCTAGTTTCATTCTGACATTGACACGTGTCGTGTTGTGATTGGCTTATGATGTTGACACGTGTCGCGCTATGATTGGCTTCTGATATCGACACGTGTCGCGCTGTGATTGGCCTCCTGGTTGGAGGGAAACTCTTCTGGGTCCTTGACGGTATAACGTTGACCGGTGCTCAGTAGTTTCGGGATTGGTCAAGTATGGTACAAACAGTGCTCCCCTAAGTTCCCGAGTGAGGGAAGCTCATTGGTTGGGGACTTGCAAGATCCAAGTCATTGAGTAATCACGAAACTTCTAAGTACCGAAGTGTGGTATCATTTTCACTTGCCTTATCTGTCTCATACGTAGCTATGGCATCTTCTCTGGAAGTATTTTTCCTCCATCCAAGGGTGGTATCTTTAACTGATGAAGATGCATAAGGTAATGTATCAATTTCACTTGAAACTTACTTGTAGTTTTGGGCTTGGTCAAGTGCGATACAAAACCCTATAGCAGGAGTCCCCAAGTCGCCGAGATAGGAGATTTGCCGAAAGAGGTAACAGACAAGGTAATCAATCAGACTTCCAAGCAAGCCACCTGGATTAGAGGTTCGACTTTGGCTTCCGGTTGATTGTTCTCCTTCTCATTGTGTCGTAAACAGCAACAAGGATAAGGAGAAGCAAATGGAGAAGAGATGATATGAGATACTTTTGCTTTTGAAGAAGTAACTTTTCATAGGCTTATTCTTGAACTGGGCTGGAGGGTTTTCTAGTTTCCTCTAGAGTATAAGGCCGACTCAAGAATTTGAGGGTCAAAACAAGTCCATCAAATCAAGAGTGCGTTCGACCTTGATGATATGGGATACTTTTGCTGTTGACGAAGTAATAAATGAATTGGCACATGTTTCGGTGCGCTTGTCTCCACATGCTTCCTTGTATCCTTCTCACTTGCCTTATATGTTCCTCAGGCAGATGTGGTATCTTTTCTGGAAGCATAAGATGTTGAAGATGAGTACTCAAGAGCAATGACAGGTAAGTAATCAGGCAAGAGGTTCCAAGCAATCAGTTCCTGACTGGAAGCTTGATTCCAAGTGCTGATTGATTGCTCTCTTTCTCCTTGTCTTGCAGGTAAGAACAAGGGCAAAGGAAAAGACAGGGAAAAAGCATGATATGGGATACTCTTGCTTTTGACCCTGATGATATGAGATACTCTTGCTCTGGTGTGTTTTGCATAGGTATTATTGGGGGAGAAGAAAGCTGAGTATTTCGAGAGGCTTCGTTAGGAGTGCCCTATCAGATATGAGGAAGGGTTGAGCATTTTTGCAGGTTTGCCTGTCCGTGGAGGATGGAGGTCGACATATATAGGAGTCTCCCTAACAACAAGTAGTAATGTTATTCCTTTACCCTTCTTGGTCATAGCAATGTAGTGGGAGCTACAAATTTCACGTGTTTTAACTTTGTCGGAGCACTTTGAAAAACTGGTATGTGATATCTGGAAAGCTGATGTTGTGTGTGAAGATTGCAAACAAGCTTTATCCAAGGAAATCTGGCTCTCGAATTTCGGAGAGCGATGCCTTTTCAGTTTTCGAATAAGCAATCCTGTTGGGGATTTGGCTCTCGAGATTCGGAGAGCGGTGCCTCTTCGATTTTTGAGAAAGCAATCATGTTGGGAGTCTGGCTCTTAAGATTCAGAGAGCGGTGCCTCTTCGATTTTTGATAAAGTAATCCTGTTGGGAGTCTGGCTCTCGAGATTCGGAGGGCGGTGCCTCTTCGATTTTTGGGCAAGTAATAATGCTATTCCTTTACCCTTCTTGGTCATAGCAATATAGTGGGAGCTGCAAGTTTCACATGTTTTAACTTTGTCAGAGCGCTTTGAAAAAGTAGTCTGTGGTATCTGGAAAGCTAATGTTGCGTGTGAAGATTGCAGACAAGCTTTATCCAAAGAAATTTGACTCTCGAAGTTCGGAGAGCGGTGCCTCTTTTGGTTTTCGAACAAACAATCCTGTCGGGGATCTGGCTCTCGAGATTTAAAGAACTGTGCCTCTTCGATTTTTGAGAAAGTAATCTTGTTGGGAGTCTGGCTCTCGAGATTCGGAGTGCAGTGTCTCTTCGATTTTTGAGAAAGTAATCATGTTGGGAGTCTGGCTCTCGAGATTCGGAAGGCGGTGCCTCTTCGATTTTTGAGCACGTAATCCTGTTGGGAGTTTGGCTCTCGAGATTCGAAGAGCGGTGCCTTTTCGATTTTTGAGAAAGCAATCCTATTGGGAGTTTGACTCTTAAGATTCGGAGAGCAGTGTCTCTTCGATTTTTGAGAAAGTAATCATGTTGGGAGTTTGGCTATCGAGATTCGGAGGGTGGTGCCTCTTCGATTTTTGAGCAAGCAATATTGTTGGGAGTGTTTTCTCGAATGTGAGTAAAGATTGAGCATTTTTGCTAGTCTGCCTTGCCACGGAGCTTGGAGGTTGACACACATTGGGACTTTCTAGTTATCAAGCAGTGGTACTGTTTATTTACCTTTGTGGGTAATAGTAGGGTAGCTGGACCTTAAAATTTATGTGTCTAAACTTTGTCAGAGATATTTGGCAAAGTTATCTATGGTACCTGAGGAACTGATGTTGCTTGTGGAAAGTGGTGCCTCTTCGATTTTTGAACCAACGACCCTGTTGCCTTTTCTTTTATAAGGGCACCAACTGTGTGCAAGGAGTTCATTTAGAGAGTTATTGCTTGTAGGAATTTTCCCCTTACTTTAGAGATTTATTGCACCTCAATTCTCCTTCATCATTTCTGAGAATGTTTGGCCCATCCGACCGTCGTTTTGACTTGAACTTTGGTGAAGAGGTAGCCATGCCTTCTCAAGACAACATATGGCACCCATCCTTCTTATCCTCTACTGGTCCTCTTAACGTTGGGGACTCTGTGATAAAGAATGATATAACCGCTACGGTGGTGGCCAGGAACCTTCTCACTCCCAAAGATAACAGATTACTTTCCAAATGGTCTGATGAGTTGGCTGTTAAGGATTCTCTAGCTCTCAATGTTCAGTGTGCAGGTTCTGTGTTTAATATGGCCCAACGCCTATTTGCTCAAACTCGCCAAGTTGAATCATTGGCGGCTGAAGTGATATGTCTCAAACAGGAGATCAGAGGGCTCAAGCATGAGAATAAACAGTTGCACAGGCTCGCACATGACTATGCTACAAACATGAAAAGGAAGCTCGACCAGCTGCAGGAATCTGATGGTTAAATTTTACTTGATTATCATAGGTTTGTGGGTTTGTTCCAAACGCATTTATTGCCTTCGTCTTCTGGGGCTGTACTGCGTAATGAAGCTCCAAATGATCAACCTTCGGTGCCTCCTCCTTCTGTGGTTCTGCCTAATACTGAGCCTCCGAATAATCACCCTCTGGTGCCTCCTCTTTCTGGGGCTCTGCCGACTGCTGAGACTTCTCCTGAGCAACCTTTGTGAAGGCTCCCTCTTGTTTGTTTATTTTGATTCATGTATATGTACATATTTGTAACTTATCGGAGATATCAATAAACAAGCTTTGCTTCATTTCAACGTATTGTGTTAAATACACCAAGGCCTTCTTCACTAAATTCTTTGAATTTGTTCTTTTGTTGAAGCTTGTATGTTGAAGCTTTAAGAGTGAAACATGTATGTTGAGGTAGTGCTCCCTTAATTTCCCGAGTGAGGAAAACTTCTCGGTTGGAGACTTGAAAAATTCAAGTCACTGAGTGGTCGTGAGACTTCTGAGTATCAAGGTGCAGTAGCATATGGTAGGAGTCCCCCAAGTCTCCAGTCGAGTGAGTTGACGAATGAGGCATTTCCTTTCTAAGTGGTAGCCCAAAACTCCTTATTCATATATATTTGTTATGAAAGTTGTTAGGCCCAAAGAAGAGGAGGCCTAGGCAATTTTTTTTTCGATGTTTTTTTTTCTTTCGAATTTTCGAAATTTCGAAATTTTTTTTTTCGAATTTTCAATTTTTTTTTCTTCGAATTTTTCGAATTTTTGGATTTCCGAAAAAAAAAAAAATATATATATATATATATATATATATATATATATATATATTAAGCTTTATAGGTGAAGCTTTGGTGTTGAAGTTATGTAGGTGAAGCTTTAAGGTGGAAGCTTTGTTGGGCACCATGAATTGATTTTGCTTCACACTATCTTGATCAAGATAGTGTGAAGCTTTTGTAGATGAAACTTTTGTTTTGAAGTTTTGTAGGTGAAGCTTTTGTGGGTCAAGCTTTTGTAGGTGAAGCTTTTGTGGATCAAGCTTTTGTAGGTCAAGCTTTTGTGGCTCAAGCTTTTATAGGTCAAGCTTTTGTGGGTGAAGCTTTTGTAGGTCAAGCTTTGTTGGACACCATGAATTGATTTTGCTTCATACTATCTTGATCAAGATAGTGTGAAGCTTTTGTAGGTCAAGCTTTTGTGTTAAAGTTTTGTAGGTGAAGCTTTTGTGGGTGAAGTTTTGTGGGTCAAGCTTTTGTGGGTTAAGCTTTTGTAGGTGAAGCTTTTGTGGGTCAAGCTTTTGTGGGTTAAGCTTTTGTAGGTCAAGCTTTGGAGTTGAAGCTTCTGTTGGGTACCATGAATTGATTTTGCTTCACACTATCTTGATCAAGATAGTGTGAAGCTTTTGAGAATTTGTAGTTGTCCTCCATTGATGAAGCTTTTATTGGTGAAGCTTTTGTGTTGAAGCTTTTGTGGGTGAAGCTTTTGTGTTGAAACTTTTGTAGGTGAAGCTTTGGAGTTGAAGCTTTGTAGGTGAAGCTTTGGAGTTGAAGCTTTCGTTGGGTACCATGAATTGATTTTGCTTCACACTATCTTGATCAAGATAGTGTGAAGCTTTTGAGAATTTGTAGTTGTTCTCCATTGATGAAGCTTTTGTTGGTGAAGCTTTTGTGTTGAAGCTTTGTAGGTGAAGCTTTGGAGTTGAAGCTTTTTTTGGGTACCATGAATTGATTTTGCTTCACACTATCTTGATCAAGATAGTGTGAAGCTTTTGAGAATTTGTAGTTGTCCTCCATTAATGAAGCTTTTTTTTTTTTTTTTGGGAAACTACAAATTTGAAAATGTGGAAGAGACAACATATACAAATTTTGCTTCCACACTGTTGAGTAAGAGATTGTGATGCAAGCCACACCTTGTAGTAGTCGAAGATTTGGATGAACCATACAAATTGAATTTGCTTCGAAGGTTTGAGAATTGTAGTTGCCCTCCATTGATGAAACTTTTGTTGACACCATAAATTGGTTTTGCTTCACACTGTTTTGATCAAGAGTGTGTGAAGCTTTTGAGAATTGTGGTTGAACTCATTTGATGAAGCTTTTGTTGGCACCATAAATTGGTTTTGCTTCACACTGTATTGATCAAGAGTGTGTGAAGCTTTCTACGAGTTGTAGTGTTTGCATTGTTACAGAGGGGAAATGTTTGAAGCAAATGCAAAATGGCTGAATAGCTTGATCTTCGTATGCCATGCACTGAAGTTGTTGTTAGCTTGCAATAAGACTTTGTTGGTGACTATAACTCTTGTTGGGCATAAGTGCTCCTCTAGTTGAGTTGTCAAGCTTGAGGGTTTTTGATTATTTGTGAATGCTAGGAGCTCACATGTACAAGTTGTACCACTCGTCTTCTGGTAGGTGGAATGAATTGTGAGTTGCTTTCATCACTTGGTTGGTGGCACGAAAGTGAGTTCCTTCTTCCCCTGGTTGGTGGCATGAATGGCAAGTTGCCAAATGATATTAGAGTACGGGTTGTACATTTCATCACCTAGTTGGTGGCATGAAGGAGAATACAGGTTTTACATTTCATCACCTGGTTGGTGGCATGAAGATGAGTTCCTTCTTCACCTGGTTGGTGGCATGAATGGCAAGTTTCCAAATGATATTAGAGTACGGGTTGTACATTTCATCACCTGGTTGGTTGGTGGCATGAATGGCAAGTTGCCAAATGATATTAGAGTACGAGTTGTACATTTCATCACCTGGTTGATGGCTTGAATGAGAGTACGGGTTGTACATTTCATCACCTGGTTAGTGGCATGAAGATGAGTTCCTTTTTCACCTGGTTGATGGCATGGGTGGCAAGTTGCCAAATGATATTAGAGTACGGGTTGTACATGTCATCATCTGGTTGGTAGCATGAAGGAGAATACGGGTTGTACATTTCATCACCTAGTTGGTGGCATGAAGATGAGTTCCTTTTTCACATTTCATCACCTGGTTGGTGAGAATAAGGGCAAGGTGTCTAGGCACATTGTAGCAAGTGTCGAATGACACAAAATATGTTGAACCCTTTCAAAGCACAGTTGGTTTATGTATGAATGTGTTGGAATGTATGATTGAACGAATATACTGTGAAGCTTTTCGTTTATTTGTATAGTCTTGTTGACATATACTTAGACTTTGTTTCATGTTGGAAGCATTCATGTTAAAGCTTTGAACCCGAGTGTTTCATTGCTAGGAATGTAAGAGGATTAGGATCGAGTTGTCTAAATCACCTCTTTATTGAATTCATGCCAAATAGTCTTCGTTACATAGGATGCCAAACTGCTGAAGCTTAACACTTGTACAATGTGAGTTTACTTGTAATAGTACTTCAAGTGATCAGCGTTCCATGGATGGGTAAGGGTCTTGCCATCGGAGCTTCTAAGCTTGTAGGAGCCAGGGCGACTGATGCCAACAACTTCAAACGGTCCATCCCAGTTTGGACTAAGTGTTCCTTCACTTGGGACTATGTCGCAGAGTAATCTTTTCTTCAATACCCAATCCCCCACTTTGAAAGAACGAGGTTTGACCCTTGAGTCATAGTAGTTGGAGATACGCTGCTTGTAGGCGACATTCCTCAAGTGAGCCTGGTTTCTGTCTGTGTTCCTCGACTAGATTTAAATTGAGGGTAAGTTGTTTGTCATTTTCGCTTTGCACGTAGTTCTGGACTCGGAACGTTACTTGCCCAAGCTCAACTAGGACAATTGCCTCTGTACCAAAGGCAAGTGAGAATGGGGTTTCTCCTGTTGATGTCCGATACGAAGTGCGGTATGACCAAAGAACTTGGGGTACAAATTCTGGCCAACATCCTTTAGCCTTGTCCAAGCTGGTTTTCAAAGTTCGCTTGATTATTTTGTTGATGGCTTCAACTTGTCCATTAGACTGGGGATGAGTTGGGAAGGCAAAACATAAGTTGATGTTGAACTTAGAGCAGAACATCATGAACTTATTATTGTCGAACTGTCGCCCGTTGTCAGTGACTATCACATTGGGAATGCCGAATCTGCAAAGGATGTTCTTCCATACGAAGTCTTCTATTTTTGCCTTAGTAATGGTTGCCAAGGGTTTTACTTCGGCCCACTTTGTGAAGTAATCAACTGCAATGATTGCATAGTGAACCTTGCCATTCCCTACAGGTATTGGGTCGATTAAATTAAGTCCCCATTGGGTGAAGGGCCAAGGGCTGATCATAAGAGTGAGCGGCTCGGTAGGGGAATGAGGAATAGTTGCGTAGCGTTGACACTTATCACATGAACAGGATATTTTGATGGCATCTTGGTGGAGTGTTGGTCAGTAATATCCTTGGCAAAAAGCCTTGTGTGTTAGGGATTGAGATTCAGCATGATCTCCGCAGACTCATTCATGTATTTCCCAAAGGACAGTTTCCGCCTTTGCGGGCGTAAGGCATCTTAGGTATGGTAGGTTAAAATCCCGATTGTAGAGTTGGTCATTAATGATCAAGTAACGGGTAGCCTTGTATCGAATCTGCTTAGCTAGGACTTTGTCATTTGGAAGGGTGCTATGAGCAAGGAATCTATAAATCGGGGTAATCCAACTATCTCCTTGTTGTAAGTTGCACACTTTCGCGACCATGGTGCTTGGTGCTGCCAACAAATTCGACCTGAATTTTTCTCCCAATCTTGTTTTCCACCGCTGAGGCGAGGCGAGCCAAAGCATCTGCATGGCTGTTTGCCGCTCGAGGAATTTGGGTGATCTGGTAGTGGAAGTGCTTGAGCAACAATTGTGTTTGTGCCATATATGCTGCCATGGAACTATCATTAGCGTCAAAGTTGTTGGTGACCTAGTTAACCACCAATTAGGAGTCACTGAAGATATCAATTTGTTTAACCCCAAGGTGTTTGGCCAAACGTAAGCCTGCTATGAGGGCTTCATATTCAACCTCATTGTTCGACGCCTTGAATTTGAAAAGAAGGGCATACTCCATCGCCACTTTGTCAGGGGTCGTAAGGACTAGTCCTACTCCACAACCCTGTTAGTTAGACGAGCCATCAACATATAAACTCCATGCTGGGGTTGTTGGTTCTATTTTCTAAGCTTCCGCGGGTAATAAAACCACTTCTTTAGGCGTAGAAACAATGGCAACAGGATATGTCAAGTCGGCGATGAAGTCTGCCACTGCTTAGCCCTTCTTAGCTGGCTTTGGTTGGTAGGAGATGTCAAACTCACCCAATGCTATCGCCCATTTGATCATTCGTCGGAAGTGTCAGGACTTTGGAGTATTTGCCGAAGATGATGATTGGTAAG
The DNA here is from genome assembly GCF_042453785.1 of Malus domestica. Taxonomy (NCBI): domain Eukaryota; kingdom Viridiplantae; phylum Streptophyta; class Magnoliopsida; order Rosales; family Rosaceae; genus Malus; species Malus domestica. The sequence continues at coordinate 1,239,881 of NC_091666.1, forward strand.
CACGATGATGGAGTGTGCTTCAAAGTAAGGGCGAAGTTTTTGAGCAGACATGACCAATGCTAGAGCCAATTTCTCAATGTTAGAGTATCGTGTCTCTGCATCTTGTAAGGCCTTGCTAGCGTAGTAGACAGGTCGTTCGACATTACCATCATTTCGAATGAGAATGGAACTTACTGCTGAAGCCGATACCAACAGATAGATAATGAGAGTGTCACCAACCTTAAGTTTGGAGAGCAAAGGGGCTTTACTCATGTAGTCTTTGAGGTTCTTAAATGCCTCAGCACATTCATCAGTCTATGTAATGTACTTCTTACTTCCCTTAAGTGCTTTGAAGAAATGAGCACATCTGTCTGTGGCCTTAGAGATGAACCTAGTTAAGGCTGCCACCTTGCCAGTAAGGCTCTGGATGTCTTTTGAAGTTACCATACCGTTCCTTCATGTCTATGATTGCGTTGATCTTTTCAGGATTAGCCTCAATGCCTCGTTGGCTTATCATGAAGCCTAAGAATTTGCCAGAGCCTACGCCGAAGGCATATTTGTTGGGGTTCAACCTCATTCGATACCTCTTCAAAATGGTGAAAGTTTCAGATAGGTTGGTGATGTGTTGGTCAACATGTTTGCTCTTGACTAGCATATCATCAACGTAAACTTCCATGTTCTTCCCAATCTGTTCGGTAAACATTGAATTGACCAGTCTCTGATAAGTCGCTCTTGCATTCTTTAGGTCAAAGGGCATGACTTTATAGCAATATAGTCCTCTGTCAGTAGTGAAAGATGTGTGTTCTTGGTCCGGAGGGTTCATGAGGATTTGGTTGTATCCTGAGTGAGCATTCATGAAGCTCAAGAGTTCACACCCTGCCGTAGAGTCTATAAGTCTATCTATGAGAGGAAGAGGAAAGCTATCTTTCGGGCATCATTTGTTTAGGTCGGTGTAATCGACACACATTCTCCACAAGACCTTTTGGAGCAGGAGACTTTCCTTGGTCGGATTCTTTTTAACAAGGACAACATTTGCTACCCACGTTGGATAATTGACTTCGCGGACGAAGCCTATGCCTTTGAGTTTTTCAACTTCTGCCTTCATTACCTCGTACCGTTCAGCGTAATAAGATCTTCACTTCTGTCTCATTGGCTTGGTCTTAGGGTCAATACTTAAGCGATAACAGATTATATCGGGAGAGATGCCTGGCATGTCCTCGTATGACCAGGCGAAGACCTCAGTGTTCTCTTGCAAAAAAGAGATCAATGCCAACCGAATGGGTGGTGACAAGGTGGTACCAATCTTTACCATGCGATCCGAATAATCTTTTGAGATAGAGACCTTCTCCAACTCTTCAGCGGGTTGTGCTTGCTGGGTGAAAAAGTCATTTTGAAGATTGTCGGGTTGACTATTGCCACAATGAAGATCCAAGTTGGCTTTGTCTGGGCTGGTCTTTATAACTTGGTCATGTACAAAAAGGGTTTCCTTGGGCACATGCAGGTGTTGTTGCTTGACCGACGTGTTGTAACATGATCGTGCACTAAGTTGATCTCCTCTGATGTAACCATTGCCATAGGGGGTTGGAAATTTCATCAACAACATATGTGTGGATACCATGGCCTTGAGATCATTGATGCCTGTGCGTCCAAATATGACATTGTATGCCATTGGGCAATCAACCACCAGGAAGTTAGCGGTAATGGTAGCTATGTAAGGGCCTGTACCAATGGTGAAAGGTAAGTGTATGCTCCCCAAAGGTTGCACGATATCACCGGAAAAGCTTATCAGAGGAGAAATCGAGCGGTCGAGCAAGTGTTCAGCTACATTAAGTGCCCTGAAAGCTTCAGCAAACATGATATTGACCGAAACCCCCGTGTCTACCAAGATTCGTCGTACTTTAAAGTTGGCTATGTGAGCTTCCACGATCAATGGGTCGTTGTGAGGGTAGATGTTACCTCTTTCTTCCTCAGGGTAGAAACATATTGGATCCCAGTTAGGCTTTTGATACTTACCTCCCCTGATGTCTTCCACGTGAAACACTTGGTGGCCAGACCCTAAAGCTCGTTCACTGTTTTTCATGGCCTTGTTGGAAGATTTAGATATGGGTGTGCCACCACTTATGGAATATATCATATTTACCTGCCGTTGGTTATGGTTACCCCTTGGAGGGTGAATGAGGAATTGATCAATTTTTCCTTCACGTGCCAAAACTTCAATATGATCACGAAGGGTGATACACTTCTCTCCGTCATGGCTGTTATGCTCGTGGTAGCAACAAAACATGCTCGTGTTCTTCGTGGGCTTGTATTCCGGGTGCCTCGGCTTTGGCTTCGGTATCAAGTGTGCTATGCTGGGGTAAAAGGCCACGCATGTGGCGTTCAAAGGTGTGTATGCCTCATACCTCAGGGTAGGGGCTGTCCTGACACGTGCTTAACCCACTGTGTTGACTTCCTAGAGTCGGGGATTATCATGGCGATACCGTTGGTTATCGTGATAGTGTCCCTTACTCCTTTTACTAAAATGAGACTTGTGAGGATATAAATCTTTCCTTTTGCCCTGAGATTAATATGTCTGTTGACTTGGCAAAGTATAAAGTAAGGCAGGGGGAGGCACCGCTACCGTTTGGAAGGTCGAGGTCTTTTCATTTAGTTGGATTTGGCTTCCACTCCTTACTTGCTGATAAGGGGTGGTTGTGGGGGTTTCCCTTGATATGTCCTTGCCTCGGTAGAGGCATGGTTGTTAGCATGTACCATCACCTCAGAGTAAGTCTTCTAAGTGTTGGCATTGATCATGTACTTGAAGAAACAATCACTTAGGCCTGCCGTGAAGGCCTTGAGGGCGGTCTTGTCATCTGCCTCAGCGCAGCGAGAATACTCGTGGCTGAAACGACCGGCATACTTTCGTTGTGACTCGTCCGGCTTCTGGCGAATAGTGTACAAGTCATCTGCAGAATCCAAGCGATCGGTCTGGAAGATGTGTTGAGAGACAAACAGTTTTCTCAGTTCCTCAAATAAGTCTACTGTCTCAGGTGGAAGACAGTTATACCAGTTTAGAGCTCCGTCAGAGAGGGTGGAGGGGAAGAGAAGACATCGTTCCTCGTCGGTGTGCATCCGATATGCCATGATGGACTCAAAGAGGTTAAGGTGTTCAATTGGGTCTTCCCTTCCAGTATAGAGTTGTAAACTAAGCTTTTGTTTTGTCTTTACTTGAAAGAAGGTGTCGAGAATCCTCCTTGTGAAAGGGCCATGCCTGGGTTGGTTCCAATCAGGTATCTCAGCCTGACGTTCGGCCTTTAACTTGTCTACTTCTTCAATGAGCTGTAGGACAATGGGGTTCTGAGTAGAGTCATGTACCATTGGGATTTTCTTTCGTAAGTCTCCATCGCCTCTTGGAAGTAGGAAAGTTTGAGCAAAGGTGTGTGATTTTTCCTTGGACTCGCCATACTGACTTCTAGGGCGAGTCTGTCGCAATACCTCAAAGTCCCATGTACCTTCATGTCCCTCTGGGACCTGTCGTTCCTTCCCTAGATTAGCAGCTGGCCTGGGTCGTGGGAGGGGACCGAGTCTTTCAGAAACCCTTGGGTCATTGATCTTCTAGCATATGTGGAGGGGATCCTCTTGACGTTGCTTTAGGAAGTTCGGCAGTCACGATAAACGGCTTTCGATCCTTCCAACCCTTTTGCAAGGAGGTGTCTTCCTCCACTTCTCCTGCTTCGGGTCGAAGCAACTATCTTGTTGTTCTGAGCTTCTAGCTCATCGACCTTAGCTTGAAGAGCAACCATTTTTCCTTCCTTCTTTCGTTGCTTCGCACTAGGTGCAAGAGGGGTGTCATTCTGTGTGCTGTGGCTTCCTTCGCTCCCCATGTTGGAGAAGGATGCCTGGTCAAAAGAGAGTGTACGAATGGTGGAAACCAGCTTGACAAAGCTGAATAAAGTGGGAATAAATGTCGTTTCCCACAGACGGCACCAAATGTTGATGCACAAAATCAGCGAGGACTTTGGTATAACCGAAAGTGTTAAGTTGGTGACCTTCGCTAGATTGCTCTGGTCACTAGTGTGGATAAGTAAGTAAATGGATAGGGGTAGGGAAGCAAACACAAGATGTACGTGGTTCACCCAGATTGGCTACGTCCACGGAGTAGAGGAGTTCTCATTAATTGTGAATGGTTTACACAAGTACATAGGTTCAAGCTCTCCTTTAGTGAGTACTAGTGAATGATTTAGTACAAATGACATTAGGAAATATTGTGAGAGAATGATCTCTATTTATAGAAGAGAGTTTCTAGTTTCATTCTGACATTGACCCGTATCGTGTTGTGATTGGCTTATGATGTTGACACGTGTCGCGCTATGATTGGCTTCTGATATCGACACGTGTCGCTCTGTGATTGGCCTCTTAGTTGGAAGGAAACTCTTCTGGGTCCTTAACGGTATAACGTTGACCGGTGCTCAGTAGTTTCGAGATTGGTCAAGTTTGGTACAAACAGAGAACATAACACCCTTGAAACCTCAAAAGACAGACAATAAAGAACACCATTTATTAGTAGTGCATTTTTTATGGATTTCTATGAAAGATAACTCAAGCTACTTTTGTGGAGAATTGCTTTAATGGATTTCTACAAAAGTTGGCTTAAGCCATTTTTGTGGGGGAAAGGAACACCTTTTATAGGACCGCATGACTCATGATTTTCTCCAAACTCATATATTACGAGCCCAAAAGTAACACGCCAATGAAAGTAGAATCCCTCCGAAAAGCGTGAAAAGTTTAAAACATCCACTTTCGAGATATGACACTAACAAATAATCTTTCAACTATAAATATTGAATGGCGCTTCCTTCTTTTAACTCTCCTACATCTAAAATAAAACCAACTCCATCTTCCATTATTTAGGAAACACTTTTGAAGAAGCAGTTGAAATTTTAGTAAAGATTTCAACTTGTTTATAATGAGATCTGTTTGTATCATATTTAATGGACTCTGAAACGACTGAGTATCAGTCAACTATAAAACATCATGAACCTACTAAAGCACACGAACTAACCCCAAAACAAGCGAAGGGCTATGACAGTGGCATTCAGTCATTTACTATCCCCATAATTAATGAGAGATTTTCCTCCAACTAATGAGACCAATCACAACGTGACAAATGGCAACACCACATTAATCTCATTTAATCCCACTTTGGCTAGCTCAGCAAAGTTCCTCTAACTTTGGCTCTATAAAAGGGTAACCTCTACTCACTACTAAATTAAACAGTTTGCGCGACTAGGGACATTTTGTCGCGCAAAGAATTATTTGGTCGCACATAAACTATGGCGACCTGAAAATCGTCACGCATATTTTGTCGCGCAAAGCTCGTGAAAAAAGACATTGCGCGACGAACATCTTCAAATTTGTCACGCGTCTTAACAATTGCACGACGCTTTACTAGTCGTCGCGCGAAAGTTATACGAATAAAGGTTTTCGTTGTACGATATAAACGAGTACAAGTGCGTTTGTGGGTAATTTGTCTCAAAACTTTTTGCACGATGAAATCTATAGTAGGCACGTGGTAATGCGCGACGAAGAGTAAGACGTGCTTAATTTTGCGCGACGACATTTCGTCGTCGCGCACGTGTAATTTTTAATAAAAAAATAGAATAAAAGGAAAGAAAAAAACAGATTTCATACTAATGAGAAAGAAAAAAAAAGCAAATTAATGAATAATTTTTTTTCTTTATAATATAAATAAAAATGTACGTACAAATATAAAGTTAAAAAAAAAGGAACAAAACTACGAAAATTAAGAAAATTAACGTATTAGTTGTAATAAACGTATTAGTTGTAATAGTTAAAGAAAATTAAAAAAATTAATAATAAACATTATTAAAAAATAAAAAAAGTAAAATGAAAGAAGTCATCATTAAAAACGCACCATATATGTCGGGTCCTTAAAATGACCGCAAAGCCAAACCCAACTATCTTGTCGGTCCTCCAACTCCTTCGGACATCCCTCCTCAAGAGCGACCTGCGGATCATCAAATTCCTGGAACCATTGGTGCATGTCACTTTTCCACTGCTTGTAGCGTTCAGAGAAGAGTCGATTGACATACGTGAACTTGTCATCGTCCATGTGCTCCAAATTGTAGTTTGTCTGCAATATAACAAATATTTTGAAAACATTAGTAATAAAAGACAGTAATACATATAAATATATAAATTTTACATGAAAAGCATTAAAAAGGCGATGCTATTTACGGACAATTGATTGCGCATTGTAATCTTCGTCTCCTCCGGCATCGCCTTCCAAGACTTCCACAACATAAGGCAAAAGGTCCGCACGACATGCCCAATGTTGTGGGCCAATGCACTATGGTGCTACCCGATGTCGCTCATCGTATCCAATTGGGATACCATCGTTGGTCACCCGGGTGACCTTCCCCGTCTTCAATTGCCGACAAGGTCCCCGGGTGTTTTTCTTCATTGCAAAGAGATGAAAAAAAAAATCATTAACCCATAACTAATAACAAATCCTACTAAAATTTCGGCATAACCTCCCCTATAATTAAAACATTTCCCAAAACCCTGAAAATAACATAAACAATATACATATCCAACTAATGATCACAACAGTTTAATAAAAGGTTCGGAACGATGAAAATTTTTTAATCTTTACATGACACAACAAATTGAACCTAAAATAAAAAAACTTAGTAAACAAGGAAATGAGGGAGTGAATTAGGATTGTATACCTGGCCGTGTACCGGAGGCATCGGTTGTGGATCTCGATGGCGACATCTGGTCCACAGTATGGGGGCGTCGGTGATTTCATCTGGCGTTAATAGGTAACGCCATCGAAGAAGTCGACGATGCCTGCGCCTGTGGGACTGGAGGACCATCTGAGTGAATCGGATTGACCGGCCTATGGTCCATCTCTGCCTGAGCAGTGGCGGCAGTCGTAGGTATAGTCGTTGGACTAGATGTAGCCGTCGGACTAGGTGTAGAAGTCATCGGCCTCCGGGTTCTAATGAGGTGAGACATCTACAAAATTGGCAATCAATTTGTTTAGTACACAAAGATTTTGATTCTGTTTTCACATGCTTACTACTTCAATGGCTACAAAAGGATTGCTAATTGTTGATTTGATTTCAAATTAACTTGTTAACTGAAATAAACATATGGGAATTCCAGTCCATTGGCTGGTCAAAAGCATTTTTTGAATGCATATGGGCAGATTCAATGATTTTGGAGATGCAGAAATATGAAAATAATTGAAACATTCCCATCATAACAAAGTTCATGTGCTCTGTGATTTGCAGCAAAAGAAGTTTGCTAATACCTCTCATGAAAATCATATATATATATATATATATATATATAATCTAAACTATAATGGAGGAATTCAAATTACTGTGCAAAAAAGAAAGATTCATATCAAAACGTAAATGTAACTTCAAAATTGGGAGGCCGAATTAAACAAGCAACACAATCGAGTCTATCATATTAATAAGGCAACAACAAAGGGTAATACCCCATTATATATCAACAAATCATGGCAATCAACAATGCAAATCCTTAATTTAAGAACCCTGTACTTAAATTAGAAAACCCCCTAATTCGAACCCTATACTTGAAATTAAAAAACCCCTAATTTAAGAACCCTAATCTAACCCCCAGTGAAGCACCCTAAACCTAACCCCCAATTTAAGAAAACCTAATCTAACCTCACTGCCCAAAATTGTTCCCCTAAGTTAAGACCTAAATCTAACCCCAATTAAGAACCCTAATAATTACTGCAAATATTAACCTCACTGCCCAAAATTGTTCCCCTAAGTTAAGACCTAAAACTGTGTTTATATAGCACTAGGACAACTTTGCGCGACGAAATAGTCGTTGCGCAAAACTATAAGCCGTCGCGCAAAATGCATCATTAATGAGCAATAAATTGGAAGGTTTGAACGCATTCAGACAGCGCACTGCGCGACAAACACATTTATTCGTCGCCCAATATATTGAGCAACGAATAGAATAAAATAATTGTAATTATAAAGTTTACGTAAACATAGATATCTATGTTTACTTAAACTTTGTAATTACAAACAAATATTCACAAACGATTTAATACCTTAAATATTAATTCTTAAATTAATTAATACTTTAAATATTTATTCTATAAATAATTAATACCTAATATATTATTCTAAAAATAGTTAATACCTTAAATATTTATTCTACATATAATTTATGTCTTCATCCATACAATTATTTTCAGCATAAGTACGATATTCATTAAAGATTAAAAACACATATAAACCATCGCCAGGGTGCTTACATTAGGTCTCAAACAAAAAAAAAAAAAAAAAAAAAACCGAACAAGAATTCAAACCTAATTAAGTCCAAATACAAAAATTAGAAGAAAAAAAACCTTAAATTTAAAATTGTCGTACAAAACATAAACTTTGAACTACTATTTGGATGATCCTGCTCCATTCCGCAAGACTTCATAACGCCACATATTGTAACCTTCCTCCAACGCATCATTCAGCAACTTCATCAATTGTTCTTTCGGTTCATCATCAAAAACATACTTACGCTGTTACACATATATACATATAATTAATTCCAACATATAACTAAAAATTTTGCAAACTAAATTATTGATCCATCAACAATATACTTACTAATAGTTCATCCATCACAAGCTTTTTCACATTTCCCGGCACATCTTTCCAAGAACGCCACTCAGCAGTGGGGCAATTATTCCTCATAGCTGCAGTAATTGCACGAGCAAACGCAAAATGTTCTCTCATATCATGCGCGTCGGCCTTGCGCACACTCTCATTGTTGTTTTTATCCGCCATCTCAACACGAACAGAATTGTGAAGAAAATGACAGTAGAAGCGCCTATTTATAGCAAAGTTAAGATCTTTGCGCGACGAACTCTTTGTCGCACAAACATCTGCATTAAATAGCCTCAGATTTACCTTATTCAGATGTATTGGAAGGTGAAAAGTTGGTGGAACTTGCACGACGAATATTTGTCGCGCAAAAGTAACATTTCGTCGCTCAAGTTTTTCCCGCCAAATTAAATTACCCGTGTTTTCTTGTTGACTTTAAGCGACGACAAAAAATATTCGTCGCGCAAGAATACTTAGCGCGACGAAATTTTCATCGCGCAAGTTTAATTTATTTATTTTCTCTATTTTTTCTATTTTGCGCGACGAAGTTTTTTTTTGTCGCACAAGTGTGCGACGAATTTTTGTTCGTCGCGCAACCTACTTTTTTTACTAGTGACTCTCTTCTAAGGGTAATCACTAATTGTCGTTCAACACTATATTACCACTAAACTTGCCCTCGTTGTGCTTTAAGCATGCTCTACTAACTTAAACATCGAAGGTTCTTTGACCGGTACCACCACCGGTACCTTTTGATACTCTATCTTCCTTGCAGGTTACCTTGTTCATCTATCCTTTACTGAAACGCCCTCGCGAATGCCACTTCACCACACTGTATGCTGATTCCATTTTGTGCATCAAGAAAACCATTTTTAACAAAATCACTTACGAGCAAAAGTGACAACAAAGCCCCAATAAACTGGCCCTGTTAATGAATTAGAAAAGATTTTACAACTGGTAATACTCAAGTATCAGCAGTTTCGTATCCAATATAGACAGAATGATTCTAGTCAATTTGCGTATTTTTTTAGTACCTATACGTAGCTTGGCATATGGCCAATATGAATATTCTAGTATTTTATAATAGTGGTGGGATTGATACTCGATAACATTTTACCAGCTGAAAGATTGCAATCTGATCTCCCATAATTGTTTTGTTGATTTGTGTAGGTCACATAGCATAAAAAGGTAAGGAAGATATGATCAATTGTGCGTTTTGGCTGATTCTGTGGGGTTCACTTGCCCTTTATATGGTTGCAAGGGGTTGCTAGCTAGCTAGCAACAGTTATGATAGAGTCAATCTCTTCTAAAAGATTCTAGACCTTTTCTGGTTTGCAGTGGATCACATAGTCCGAATTGAAGGGAGGGAGGAGTATCTTGTTTTTATGCAGAGTCCCCGTATAAGAGTGTGTGTGTGTGTGTATTTGAGGAACATTTCTATATCACTAACCGTTGATGGATCGTTCAAATAAATTTATTTGAGAGATACTTTAATATCGATCACTTCATATTGTATTTTACCGATTGAATTGTATGTATACTAGGAAATTTGTCAAAGATTATATATGCAAAAACCACTTAAATTAAGAACCATAAAACCGTTGGATTAAATGCTTGTCAGTTTGGTGTTTTTTTCAAACCTTGTATTTGTTTATTCTGAATTTTTCTATTTTTTTAATAAAAATAATCTATGAATGATGGATTAACATGTATACGATTCAATTGTTAAAAAAATTCATGGGTGGAAATCCACAAGGTTTTCCTTTAAAACAAATATTATTTGAAGAAGTTTGGTCCAAGAGCAAAATCCAGCAAAACCTTTTGGCATGCAGCGCTTTTCCTTTTTAGACATGCAGCTATATACACTATCAAAGGTGAACGATTGTCCACTTCAAATATCACAATAGTCGACCTCTCGATCTATTTAATATACGAATGATAGCTGGAACCGATCGAGTACACTCACCAAAAGGAAAGGAAAAAGAAGCCAAATAATCCAATTCAGATGATCCAAATTAAATTGACTACGTTTACTTTAACTCTTTAAATACTTGCAAAGTGATCTGGTATGCTAAAGTTATCGATATTTTATCAAATAGGTTGAATATTAATGTAGTGCTACGACATGACTTCATCAGCCTCCAACTTTCAACCTTAACAGATTAGATTTTATAAATGATAGTTAAATACCACAAATATAAGAATTGATCTTCTTCAACTTTTTTTAATCAATAACCAAAGTATAGAGTTTCCAGTTGCCTAGGTTTGATTGATCCTCCTTTTTATATATATATATAAAATATGTATTTGCATTTGATTAGGTAAAAACTTTCGTAAAGAAAGTCTCTCATATTTCCCACTTACTTGTAAAACCCATACGGTTGATTGGGTAGGAAAATATAATATAATGGTGATCATGAGTTCGATATATATAATAGAGAGGATCATGGGAATTCTCCAATCATATCCGCTTATCGTATATCGTGCGATCAGTTTTCATTAGGTACTGTTTATATTTAATTTTAATTAAAAAAAATTACAATAATTTCTGATCGCACGATGCACAATGAACATAAGTGATTTGAGAATCCTCGGCATCCTCATAAAGAGGATCTGGCGAGGATCCTCAATCTATATAATTTATCTAGTTGTGACTTGTCTCATTGCAATGACAAAACTGTTGAAATGTCCCACATCGACCATATCAATGAGAAAATAAGAGTTTAAATATCTTAACCCCACTCCAACTATTACCGAGGCCTTTTGTATTAAAACTTCACACCTGACGGATTGTGCAAGTGGTAATTACCAAGTTGGGGACAATATTAGTGTTGTTGGAAGTGTGCCGTATGGCCCCGTCTCTTTGATAATTCTACATGGTATCAGATCCAGGGAGCGGGCCCGTACTGTACTATTACGTGATGGGTGGGTCCCTTAGCCCCATGCGATGATGGTGGGTCCCTTGGCCCCGAGTGTAGGGTGAGTCCCCTTAGCTCCACGTGCTTGTAATTGTCGATGTGTGGATCTCCCACGTGTGACCCACTAATTGGGTCCCATGTGAGGGGGCGTGTTGAAATGTCTCACATTGATCGTATCAATGAGAAAATAAGAGTTTAAAAATCATAACCCCACTCCAACTATTACGAAGGCCTTTTGTAATAAAACCCCACACCTGACGGATTGTGTAGGTGGTAATTACCAAGTTGGTGACAATATTGGTGTTGTTGGAAGTGGGCTGTATGGCCTGTCTCTCTGATAATTCTACAAAAATTTCATGGCAATTGGCGCCAGATTAAACACATCATTTTTTTTTCAAAATTGGTTAATTTAACACTTGAATGTTGCAAACATATTGTGACAGCCCGTCCCGAAACTTTTCCTCGATAGTGTGAAATGATTATAGTACCCTTGAGCGTTTGTGGTGTTGTGTGGTTTAAGTTGTGGTTGTGGACCAATTATTTTCTTTCCTAAGTACTTGGACCCAATTAGAACTTAACGTCTTAGTTGTTTTTGGTTTGGTTGGCCAAACTATGAGCACTCACACATACCTAAGCAACCCGTTGACCCTTTTCTCTCTCCTTCTCTCGGATTTCATCCATTTTCTGTACAATGTACGGACAACTTCCGAGCCAACACTTCTAGTCACAGATCGAAGGTGTAGTTGGCATCTTTGAACTCCTAGTAAGCTCATGAGTTGTTCTATACCTGTGGTTAGACGAGAAACCTTTGAAAACCCGAGAACCCAAGAACCCCGATTTGGAGTACTGTTCATGTACTCGTGATTGTGAAGTTTTCAAGGAATTTTAAGGTTATAAGGAGCCTTAAAAAATCTTCATGAAACTCGAGAAATAACTTTGGAGCGATTTGGACGTCGGGAGTCTCGGGTTTGACAAGTTGTAGAGTTGGCCGGACTATCGTGCGTTTTTCTGGCACGATTCTGTGGATTTTAGGGCTTAAATTTGGTAAGGTTTTGTTATTCTTGTTGTAAGCTTCATTTTGGTTTAAGTTTCATGAATTTTGGTTGAGAAATGAAGAAGATATGAAGTTTAGAAACTTTTCCCAGTTTCCGACGACGGTGACGAAATCCGGTGACTCGCCGGAGAAGAAGACGAATATTTCGTCAACTTTGACAGAATATTCCTAACGGCGTTTGATGGTGTCAGGTATATTTAACGGTATATGCTTATATTTAACGGAATATTCCCTAATGCCGTTAGGGAATCCGTTTGGTGTGCCAGGCATGTGCCTGCGCGTGAGCCGCGCGTCTGGCTGTGCCTTGGCCGGCGTGTGAGGGCGAGTGGGGTCATGAAAATTTTTTCTAAAAATATGGAGATGTTCTTGAGGTTGAGTAGATCATGGTGGTATATTCAAATACCCCATTTGAGTAATGTATGAGAAGTTATTTCCTAGTTTTGTGTATATACTTTAAATAATGTTTATTCAATTATTTTGCATATAGGTGAGACCTATCCTGAGGACGAGCTCCATCAATCAAGGCTCGAGGGCTATGACCCTTCGACATATCAGTGAGTGGGCTTTTGGTTTTCCGTATATACCTATATACTTGAGATTTTTCCCAGAAAATGAAATTGAATGATTGTACATTTTGAAATGCCATGCAAAGTATCTGCTTATTTTATTTATGCATTAGTAGTTGCATATATTTATGATTGGTGTTGCGGACGCACAGGTAAGTGCTAGGTAAGTTCATAAATTTAAGATATGAGATTGCTTGAGTTATATGAGATATGATGTGATGTATTAAGAGCTCATAAACTTGCACCTAGGTGTTAATGCTCCCACCCAGAGTTAGGACACAGTCCTTCACATGATGTTCACCTCCCGCACCATATGCTCACCTTGGATCCAAGTTAGGAGCACAACCTTGTCGTACAGACCACTTTAGGTGGTTCCAACTCGTAGGTGACCCGCGATTATTCGCACAGCTTTCATGTGATCATAGCACTAGAGCATATTCACTTTACACCTAGTCTTGTCGTACAGACCACTTTAGGTGGTTCTGACTCGTGTGCAAGATTTGATTTGATATGATTGAGATTGGTTATGAGCTATATATTTAGCCGTGCAGATTGAGTTAGAGGGATTTGGCTGATGCAATATTTGACATTGATATATTTTGCCTGGATTACTTATGGCATTGCATTGAGATACTTTGGCATGGTATACTTCTATGGATTTTCATCTTAAGTATGATTTTTGATACAGCTATTATTACTATTATTTTCTGGGAAATTATACAGGTTTTACGGTGAAGGGTTAGAACTTTTGAGAAATGAAATGATTTTGAAAAGTTTTGTTTTTGCCTACTCACACTTTCTGTTTTGCACCCCTCCAGGTTTTAGGTAGAAGTGCTTTGGTGGCTCACAGGGATTTTGACGGTGGTTCTGACAGAACATCATAAATGTAGGATCACCTTTAGGTGTTGTATAATTAGTACTTGTTATGCTTGACTACACTTAGGCTATTTATGCTCTGGTTGTGTATTTCACACTTAATCTTGTTCTTGCACCTTATCTTATCTAGTACTTTAGTTGATTTGGTTTTTGTTTATTCGTAATTCCTTATATCTCTGTTGCTTCCGCACTGTGCACATGGCTACGTCACCCTCACGTGACGGCCAGCATGCCCTGATTCAGGTTGGGGTGTATCACATATCCAATTGCCCAATCTTTATTGTGCACAATAAGTGTATCCTAGAAGTATTTGTAAACTCAATTTTATTGTATTTGTTGTACACTACGGTGGATCCATTTATACACGGGTGGTGAAGTTCAAAGAATCGCATGTGAGTAGGGATGGGCAACGGTTGCGGGCGAGTAATCGCGGTTATTTATCCATAACCGTTTATTCTTATACCCGTATAACCGTTTACCCGTTGGGTAATTGCCTAAATGGTTATACCCATACCCATAACCGTTTATAAATGGTTAACCATACCCATAACTGCGTACCCATTTAACCATAACCATAACCATTTAGTACCCGTTTACCCATTTATCATTTTTTAACCGTTTATCTTTTCTTTTTTACCATTTACATTTTTTCACCCGTCTACGTGTTTTTTTTAACAACTTGAAAATTAAAAAAGAAAAATTTGTCATAATTTTTTTTTCTGACAATTAAACACCATTATAGGTACATTCATAATACATTTCCGCATTTTAATTTTTTAAGTCTTTATACCATTCTAATAATTGAAATAATATTTTACAAACAATATTTTTAACTGTTATCAATGAAGGTAATATAAAATTTGCTAAGTATTCTTGGGTTACAAAAATTGTTAAAAGACAATATTCTTGGGTTATTTAACTCGGAATGTAAAGTATTAACATAATATATATAATGGACCATAAAATTTAAAGTCTTTAAGGAAAACTATCTTATATTAGCTTCAGAAACCATGCACTATAGTCAAAAGCATTGATCTAAGTTTTGTCCGATAGGAAACATGGTTTGTGTTAATTTTACATATATAAAATAAACGGATAAACGGATAAACGGTTACCCGTTTATAACCGCGGTTAATACCCATAACCGTCCATTTAAATTTCACGGGTAAACAGTTATACCTATAAACGGTTACTCATAACCGTAACCATGAAATTTAAATGGGCAGGTAACCGCAGTTATCCATAACTGATGTGTATTTACCCATCCGTACATGTGAGGACTTTCATGGACCACCCAATGGTTGGATAGGTGGTGGAATACATAAGAGCACCATGGTTGTGCAGAAGTTGTGCAACAGAAACTTTGAATCAAAAAGAAATATCTGATTTTAGACGAAGACGAACACATAGAAGACCAACATGACTCTATTGTTCTTCGACCTTGGTTCCAACAAAGAAGAAATCTCTCTACATTCCCAAGTGACCAACTCTCCATTTTTCTTTTTCTTTTTTTTTCTTTTTAAATTATTGTCTAATCAAATTGTGTCACCTAACATTTTAATTAATAAAGGGATGTTATTACTCAACTAATACCTTTTATACCATATGTATGACATTGTTTTTTATTTTATTTTCATATTCACTATAAATTCATACGGTCTCTAAAAAATATTTTGTAAAGTATTACAAACTCATAATCACTTGAAATTTCATCTCATACCATCAAAATCAATAAAATACTAAAGCATAAATTATGATATTTTTTTTATGTTATATGTTAAATAATCAACCGAATTAAAATAATAAATTCAAATTCTCAATACAAGTATAGTTTTTTTTAAGTGTAAATAGACACTTATTTTATACTATATATAATAAATTTACTTGAATCCGTCTAGGCCCATCTAGCTCATAGGTGCTAGGTCCTAGTCCGTCACTTAACTAACGCCTAGCGTACCCTGATTAGAACCCCCTAATGTTATAATCTTGGATATGTCATTGTTTGTATATATAGAGATATAATGGTACCCCTTTGTCATTCAAGGTGATTTTCTCTACCAGTCCGTTTGGGGTGGGATCTTCTTTACTATTCAGAACTTAAGGGTGTGCCCAATTAAATTTCAACATAAGATGATGAAATTTTCACCCACTTGACTTATCTTCTAAACAACCAATTACTTTGATGCTTGCTAAGTAAATTCACACTGTAAAACTTGTCACCGAGATATATTCCAGGTTTATACTTGCATATATGTTCAAATCCTATTCAAATATTATGACCTCCAGTTCCATCCACAGAAAAACAAAACATGTTTGTGGCCGTTTGGATATGACTTATGGCAGCCTGCTTCCTTAACTATATATGACATGACTTTCAAACTTGTATTTTCTCTCATCAGCTACAAACTTTTATGATGATGACCCTTTACTTTTCCCTTCATTAATGTAAAAAGTTGGCAATCGATCACCCCTTGACTTTCTCTTGGATGGAATTCTTCGTCCTTTTAATTAGCTCACATATTTATGGGACGTTTTTTGTCCAAAAAACAAAATTTATGGGACGTTTGAATTATTGTATGGATACACTCGACACCTGGTCACCTCTACCCTATCGGCTGAAACTTAATTTTGCAGGTGTCACATTTCATTTATGTACAACCAACTTAGCGTTGCCATATAAATATGACGTGGCTTCTCTATCCTCCCATTTTCATACATTTTCATCATCTTCTATTTGTATCGTCACGGTTAAGTCAATATAAAAAAATCAATATAAAATGTTGACGTGGCTTAACCGTGACCACACAAAATAAGAGGGGATGAGAGTGTATGGGAAGTGGGAGGGCAGAGAGGCCGGGTCCTATAAATATATACATATGCAGGTTAAGATTTGAGGACTCGCGTTTTTAGACACATTTTGACATATATTTTGTAAACTTTATTTTTAATAATACGATTTGTCTATATTTTAGTATATCATTCATAGATTATTTTTACAAAAAAAAAGGGTAAATTTAAAATTACTAAGACATTCATTTGTAATAAATAAAATAAAGGGATAAAGTTTTGCAAAGAAATGCTAAAATGACTATTTATCAAGAATGATCACCCACCACTCAATCTAATTCAACAATAAAAAAATATACCAACAATAAAAATTAAATGATCTGTTATTGTTATCGGGAAGTTAAAATCAAACAATGAATGACCATAATTTTGTTGTACCGAGCGTCTACGAAAAACCTCAAGCAAGACGGGTCTTTGTTATTATTCTCTAGTGAGATGAGATCACAAGCAGCTAAATAGATCAGAAGAACTCAATTTTGGAGCATTTAAGAGGAAGCCTCAATATCCTCATCTCATGGTCAGACAAGGATTGTCTGCCCTCCTTGTTCTCGTGCCCTCTCATGCCCTTCTATTTGTATAGTCACGATTAAATCACATCAACATTTTATATTACTATTCATTTTTGTTTTATTATCTCTATAAAAAAATAATTTAAAAAATTAACGTGATTTAATTATGATCACACAAAACAAAAAAGCACAAGAGAACACGAGAACAAAGATGGTAGACAATCCTTGTCCCTCGTTGTCAGCCTGATGGAAGGCCCAACTAATGAGCTTATTAATTGAACTTATTTGTTTATATACTGCATGCAGGTTTCCAAGACTCGGAACCTGGAATTTGACGTCTTCCAGTTGACAAAAATGAAAAGACTTCTCACATCTTCGAGTTACCAAGAAGCAGAGAGTTACAGAAACCGAGAGTTCAGTTCTTCTGACCGCAGGTTGGTCAGTTCCGAGTAGGATGTTATCCTCTTTTTTTTTTTTTTTTTCTCTTCTTCGATTACCTTCTATTTGAATGGTCATGATTAAATTACGTCAACATTTTATATTAATTTTTTATAAAAAGAAAAAGATAAAATAAAAAATATGAGAGAAGGAGATGAAAAAGAATGGAAGGAGAAGGGGAAATAATCCTACTTCGATCAGTTCCTTGTTAAGTTGTATAGTATATCTTGTAAAATCTCTGTCAATCTGTTAACCTATCTATATTCTTAGCGGACGTGGCGGCTTACTAGAAATCTGGAAAATTTATATATACTAAATTATGTGCAACCTTATTGTATATTGATATGGAGTTTAACTAAATTAGTTAGACCAGTGCACTTTCACTTTTGCATTAAATTACTGTTAAATCTTGCTTATCATAATTTATTTGAATTTTATGTAATATATTATTGCTTGTCAAAATTAAAAAAAAAAAATCCACCAAGAAAACTGACAAAAACTACAAAACTTTAATGAATAATGATATGAATACACGACTTACACGACCCTAAAAGTAGAGCTAAAGCTTGTTTATAAACTATCTCAGACCCTAGCGTTGCTATAACAACACCATATTAGAAGCAAAATATGAAAGTAACAACGTTCCAACAAAACCCTCAAAAAAAATATGTGTTGTCCATTTCCACATTGAAATGTCATGGAATGTTGCACGAGTTTGTAAGTGATTATGCCACTTTTCCAGTTGCCAATTAATTTAAGGGTGAAACATGGTATTATATTAGCTCACCTATGAGTGAAGTCCAACAACCATACATACTCTAAGTTATCCAATATGTGTTGTTCACCTGCAAAATGTAAGGGAGCATATGAGAATGTGAAGGTGTTGACCCACACAATAAAGTCATGAAATTCCTTCACTTACAAGATAAGAGTTCTCTTTGAAACATCGTATTATAGGCTCAAAATACAGATTCGTGTTGTTCTCTTTGAAACTAACTAGTTCAAATAAGAGATTGGAGCCTAAGCCGTAAATGCTGGATTTCATTGTTTATGGGCTTATGTTTGTCATATTTCTCCTCAGTTCTCTTTAGCCATCAGGTTGAGAAGAGGTTCCTTACTTGGCGACATAACATCTGAGACTAGAAAACTTTCATGCTTGAGAATCCACAAACAGACTTTCCCTTCGCTATGCTATATGCTTGATCACATTGCATGATAATTTTGTCATTTTTTCGACTAATTACTTTGTTAGAGTTAACTATATTTCACATCTTTAAGGTTTTGGGTGATTTTCAAAATAGACCACGAAGTTAAAAAAAAATTTGTATTGCACCACAAGCTATTTAAATTGTACCAATTTATGTCTTCAGTCTTATTGATTGTTTGATCATTCATTCAATTACTAACATGGTAAGTATGGAACTCGTATATGGACTGCTATGTACGCCACATTTGCACTATATTGACAAAAAAATCTCATAAATTTGATGAAGGGTTAGACATTCCAAGGAATGAAAGGTATAATTTGATACAAATTCTAAACTTGAGGATCTGATATGAGAAAATTGAAACCTTATGGTGCATTTTGAAAACTATCTCAAACCTAAAAGGTGTAAAATGTAGTTAGATCCTCTAAGGGCTTGTTATACATTAGGTTAACTACACCTTACACTCTCTAGCTTTGAAATGATTTCAAAACGAGCCATGTGGTTCTAATTTTCTCACATTGAACCTTGAGATTTTGAAATTGTATCAATTTATATCTTTTCTCTTTGAACATCTAGTCCTTCGTAAACTGATTAATTTTTTGTCAATGTGGTGCAAATTTGGCTTACACGTTAGCCATTTTAAAGGCCTCACGCACAACGTGCAATCAATTCAATGAATGGTAAAAACGTCAATTTGACTAAAGACTTAAATTGATACAGTTTAAAAATCTTTAAGTGTAAATGAGAAAATTGAAACTTCAAGCCCATATTAAAAATCATCCCAAAAATTAAAGGTGTAAAATTTTGTTAACCTTAAACTTTTGTTAATTTAGCTAGTGAATAACGTCAGAATTGTCTTGGCTAACCTAATTTAACTTATCATTTCCAACAACAATGAATAATTTATAAAAATTTGTTAAATACTATGAGAGTTTAATATTTTTAATGTCTAGTTTACTATTAAGATCTCTTTCCTCCAAGTTTAATTTAGGGAGTGACCATTCATTGAGCTAAAGTAACTAGTTTTTTAAGTGTCTTGGAGCAAAATTAGTTGGTTTTTATTTTTTATTTTTTATAAAATAACTAAGCAAGAGCAAGTTTATAAGGAGATGCTCTTACTCCTTTTCTTTAATAAAAGAGAAATAGGAATTGGATTTGAAATCTCGTTTGAAATTAGTTTAAAAAAATGCCATTTAACTAAGCAAAATTTTTATAATTCGTTAGATTATAGAATACTTCTGACTTTTTAACCGTTAACTTGATTTTTTTTTTAAATAAAAAACTAACAATTAAATGCATGAAGTATCTCATACTTCATAACACCTCAAAAAAAAAAAAAAACTAATGAAAAAAGTTTGAAAACTTTAAATTTTAATCAAAATGACAAAAAAATATTGTAAGTGAATAGTACCATGAATGACTTTTTAGAATAAAAATGTCATTTTCGTTAAAAGTGAACGGTACCAAAAGTGTTTCGTTAAAATTCTAAAAAAAATATAGCTGGATATGTAGTTAGTTAACTCATGCTAAAAGAATCCCTACGTGGGAGGTCTGGTGGAAAGTAGAAATTAGAATGAGTGCGTAAATGCAGTGCAAATAGTATTAATATCTCAAAAAGGGAGGCAAGATTCTCTACCCTCCCACTTCCACTGCCCTTCCATACTGTGTGATCACAGTTAAGTCACATCAATATTTTATATATTTCTTTTATAAAGATAATAAGATAAAAATAAATACTAATATAAAATATTAATATGACTTAATTGTGATCGCATAAACAAAATGACACCGAAAGGCAAAGGAAGTGGAAGGGCAGACAATCTGCCTCCCTCAAAAAGAGTAGGGAAGATGGGGGATGAGATTTAAAGGTTAGGTTGCCTTATGTATTGCTCAACGAGGTGTTTTTGCATTTAAGCCTTTCGTGCGTGTCTGTGTACGTGTCCTCCTCCTGGTAATAAACTTTAAAGCCCGCACTTATTTCGTGATTCACTAACGACCCGTCGTACGGTCAAAGTCGTAAATGAGGAAAGTCCCACGGTTCACATTCTTTATGCATTCCCCTTGCTTCGACACGTGCTCTCTCTCCTCCCTCTCTCTCCGCTCTCTCTCTCGCTCTCTATAACATTTTTTGGTTAAAATATACAAAGTATTCCACTGCATGAGAAATTTTTTCGTGTATTTGAAATACGAGTGATACATTATATATGTGGAGGAAAATATACTTGTATAATAACATGTAGTTTACTAAATCACATTCTGGACACTCTAAAAAAATCTCTTCCACTGCACATTGATATAAAAATTATATGATATCACCAGACATTCAATGCAATTCCGATAACACATAGGCATTAGAGCAACTCCAGCCTTGCTGGTTGCTCGGGCGTCAGGCGAGGAGAAAGGGCCCTCGGGCCGGTGGGAGCAAATCCAGCGGGGAAGGGCCCGAGTGAGGGTGGGAGGTCGAGCGAAGGGGGGGTGGAGAGTCGACGGGCCTCTGGCCCGAGGGTTTTGTAATTTTTTATTTTTTTTTGTGTCAGAGAGAGAGAGAGAGATAGCTTTTATAATTTTTTATTATTTAAACAAACAAAAAAAACTATTATTTTTATTACTTATTGCCAGGGGGAAGGGTTCCAAGGGTGGAGATGTAAATGGCAATTACTGTTCATTAATGGTAATTACTATTCATTTAAGGCAGTTACTGTTCAATAGGGTGGATTGAATAGTGAATTGCCAGGGGGAGGGCTCCATGGGTGGAGTTACTCTTAGAGTGCAATTGATCTTCGAATTAAACAGTATGCTAAAACAGAATCGGTGACTCTAAAAAGTACATCCTTAAAATTTTGAATTCAAAATAAATATTGTACACCTTTCTCGCTTTTCACTAGACCAACGTCCCGGATTTTCTAAAACTAGAAATAAAGAAAACAAGGAGCGATTAAAATTAGTTAAACAAGTGAAAGCGTAAGAATGAGCTGGAGGGAGATTCCGCGTGCGTGTGGGATTCGAGCTGTAATTGAAAGGAGCACAAACACCTCCTCACTTCCTCTCTTCTTCCTCACCCACCACCCTCTATAAATACTCCCACTACTTCACTTGTTTTCTTCACAACACAACTAGTTGTTTTCTTCCTCTTCTCCTTGTGCTGCTACTTGACCAGTTTATGGTTACTAATTCAATTCAATTCCAAGAAGAACAAGAAATTTAATGGAATTGAATCTCTTGAACTCCATGTTCTGCATCTTTGCCTTTGTTGTCTTCTTCCTCTTTGTCATCAATTCCCTCATCACCAAGCTCTTCACTCCGAACCGCCGGAAAATCCCACTTCCGCCGGGTTCCTTAGGCTGGCCTTACATTGGAGAAACCTTCCAACTCTACTCTCAAAACCCAAATGTCTTCTTTGCCTCAAAACAAAAGAGGTAATAATTCATTTCATTCGTCCCAAACCCACATCGCTCTTAAGTTTTTTGCTTAATTCACCGACTAGTTGGTTTTATGTACTAATGATGTGTTTTAATTTAATTGATAGGTTTGGGTCAATCTTCAAAACCCACATCTTGGGTTGTCCCTGTGTGATGATTTCGAGGCCCGAAGCGGCGAAATTTGTGCTTTCTCGAGCCCATCTGTTCAAGCCAACTTTTCCGGCGAGCAAAGAGAGGATGTTGGGGAAAGAAGCCATCTTTTTCCACCAAGGAGATTACCATGCCAAATTGAGAAAGCTTGTCCTCCGTGCCTTCATGCCGGAAGCCATCAGAAGTATCGTCCCTGACATTGAATCCATTGCCAAAGACTCTCTCAAGTCCTGCCAAGGCCGCTTGATCAACACCTTCCAAGAAATGAAAACGGTGAGTTATTGTAGCAACACCCCCACTCCCTCATCAGAGCAAAGCAAAACAAAACAGAGAGAATTAGAGCGGTAAAGACTAACGTTAAAAATTGAGGTGATTAGTCTGATGAGATTGACCGTCATCTAGATTAGTCTGAGTCTGACAGGATTAACAGTTTGAGGAGAGAACATTTTCTGTTTTTTTTTATTTTATATAATATTAAAAAAGTGTGATATCTACATATTCTATTTTACTTCTCATACATCTTTTTAATTTTCGACCGTCGGACAGAAGATCAACGGACATAAATTATCCAGGATGTGTCATAATTAAAATGAGATGTATGGATAACATATTCCATATTAAATTGTTGTACTGATAAACAATTATTGGTGGTGCAGTTCACATTCAATGTTGCACTCCTTTCTATATTTGGTAAGGATGAGATTCTGTACAGAGAGGATCTGAAGAGGTGCTACTACATTCTTGAGAAGGGTTACAATTCAATGCCCATTAATCTTCCAGGCACACTGTTTCACAAATCAATGAAAGCAAGGAAGGAGCTGGCTCAGATCTTGGCCAAAATTATATCTACAAGGAGGCAAAGGATGCAGTTAGAGGAGGAGGACCATAAGGATCTTCTGGGATCATTCATGGGTGACAAAGAAGGCCTCACTGACCAACAAATTGCCGACAACGTCATTGGGGTCATCTTCGCTGCCCGTGACACCACAGCCAGCGTCTTGACTTGGATTGTCAAGTACCTTGGGGAAAACCCAAGCGTTCTTCAAGCTGTCACTGTAAGCATTCTAATCATCCAATTCGCTTTTTTTATTTTATTTAAAAACATTCTAATTTCCTTTTTTAGGTTGTAATTAAGTTGAATGGGATGTCATATTTACAGGAAGAGCAAGAAGCAATAATAAGGTCAAAAGAAGAAGAAGAAGAAGAAGAGGAGAAAGTTCTGAGTTGGGCAGATACCAAAAAGATGCCCTTGACCTGTAGAGTGATTCAGGAGACACTAAGAGTTGCTTCCATTTTGTCTTTCACTTTCAGGGAAGCTGTGGATGATGTTGAATATGAAGGTCAGTAATTACCAAACCAATGATTTACTTTTTCACCTTTTTTAACTTGAAAGTTAAAATCTGTTTGCTGATGATCTCAAATATGGATATGTTTTCAGGTTATCTGATACCAAAAGGGTGGAAAGTTTTACCACTTTTCAGAAACATTCACCACAGCCCAGAAATCTTTCCTGACCCTGACAAATTTGATCCCTCCAGGTTTGAGGTACACAACTCATCATTCATTCAACAGATATAATGGCTAATGTTGGAGATAGATGTATACTCATTACCTTTATGTCATTGTGTGACACAGATTGCTCCAAAACCCTATACCTACATGCCATTTGGTAGCGGGACCCACGCATGTCCAGGGAACGAATTAGCCAAGCTGGAGATTTTGGTCTTTTTACACCATCTAACAACAAAGTACAGGTGGGTATTTTCACTTATTTTGGTAGTTTTGAATCTTGAGGGTGAGGGTAGGCATGCAGTGGGTGTGCTGTGCCTGCGGCAGTGGCAGCACTGCAGAGCTGCTAGCACCACCTCCTCATGCTTTAACTTAATTTGTTGATCTGGTTGTGGAGGTGGCTGACATGTTATGTATGTGGGATCGTGCAGGTGGTCTATGGTTGGTGCACAAAATGGCATACAGTATGGCCCTTTTGCTCTTCCCCATAATGGCCTGCCCATCAGATTATCTCCTAAAACTATCATATAAAACCCCCATAAATCATAAACTCCCAAAAACATTCCAAGTCCCCAACTTTCAGACCCTCCCTCCCCGTTCAAGCTAGCTACTTGACATGTATTACCATTTCATGCATGAGGAAGAAACCCACCACTCCAAAGTCCATTTCTTATTGGCTGAAAGAGATAAGCAACATAAAATAAACACGTGAGATTTAAAGAAACATATCGTACATCTTCATTGCTTTCATATGTCCCATTAATATCCCAGATGACTGAAAGTCACTGAATATTAGGGACGTGCCCTCCGAAAGTCAGAAAGTTCAAGATACAAGAAATTAAACATGTTACAGCAGAGGAAGCCAAGTGTACAGAGAAGAGTCTTCCTACCAAAACATGATATGCAAACCATATCATGTTTTCTTTTTCTTCCCTTTATTTTTTTTTTCTTTTTTTCTTTTTGGCATGCAAGAGATCATGAAGAGGAAAATTCCTCACCCAATGTGATAAGTGTATTTAAGTAGGTAGGAGTATACTAATTTCACCATAATTTTCTTCTTTACTTAAATAAATGTAAACAGCCGCAAGGCAGAAATGAAGATTCAAATGAATGGAATTAACAAAGTTAATTTTGTTCTTATATTCATTTTTTCAGTTTTAACCTCTTACTTGCATGCATCGTAATATCCCACCCAGAGCCGGTCCAAGAGATTTTTGAGGCCCGGGGCGACGTAAAAAAAAGTATCCTAACTTCATGTAAGAAAATTATTTATTTTCACACATAAGACATCGATAAAATTATACTTAGAAAAACACTTCAAATTCAATAATTTAGAAACACAAAAAAACTAATTTATTTTGTATTGAGAGAGAGAAACAAAAAAACTTCGGGCTTACAAGTAGATAGATGATGAGTTTTGTTTTCCATCTGAACTTTGAATGTGTTTTTGAATAAATCGTGAGGTGTTTTTTTTCTTATTTACTAACCTTGTCAATATGGGACTAAAAAATAATGATGTTCTCAAGTCTTTAATTGATAAGTATTATTAATGAATGGACACTAAATTAAACATTTTGATGACACATCATATAATTTGCAAATTTGGTCTACGTATTATTCTTTGTTGAAGATTAGACTTGAATTAAAACGAATATTTAAAAATAACAACCCACATAGCTACTAGATAGTAACTAAAAATAAATTAACAACCAAACAAAAATTTGTAAAAATTGAAAAGAATAAACATGCACATAGCATTTCGAACTTATGACCAAATTTTAATTAATTTATACTCTTATAAAAAGAAATTTGTAAAAAATGGAAAGTAAATAAGCACACATGGTGTTTTGAACCCAAGACCTCCTCATTATTTTCAAATGACAAACCACCACTTTTAGTTAAATTTCTGTGTCTTTGAAACAAATTTTATAAATTTATACTCTTATAAAAACTTATATAAATATATCACCCTAATAATTTTGGTGCCCCTAATTTTTTTGGGCCTCGGACGGTTGCCCTGCCTGCACTGGGCCTAGGCCGGCCCTGATCCCACCACTAACACTAGTATATATTTACTTTGATTATCATAGTTGCTTTACATGGGCAGGGTACTAATGGCAACTTAAAATAAGCGACCTCAAGCCAGTCTATAGAACGCATGAAAATTATTAATAGCCTATAGAACGCAAGAAAATTATTAATAGCGCTCTTAAGAAAATTATGTGCATGGCTCATTTATCAAAATGTAAAACAACAATTGTACTTCTTAGAGTGCATGATGGTTTTTTTATTTAGCGCCAATAACAGCTTTTAAAGAAAAAAAATTCAATCATTCTTAAGCGAAGATGTATATTTTGTTTACTCACTCATTTTCTTTCGCTCACACGCACTCCATTTTCTCGTTCTCAATTAATTTTGTATGTGACATGTTTAGGCAAAGAAAACCATTTTATCTATACAAAATGAAAAGAGATATTGGAAAAGAATGCCAGATTACTCACGGCACTCTCTGATAAGTCTTATATACCATGGAGGGTACAAGATACATGATTCATATACACATGTTTTTGACTTGGTGCATATCTCTCTCAATTAGGTGAAGATAGGACCATCAATCATTATAATGTCTTGCTAAATTTAGACAGCTGTAGTTGCGTAGACAACAGTAGTGTGTATATATATACTATAATTGTGTATATACACATATACACAAGATATAGGGACGATACATAACATCATTTTTTGTACACATCTTTTGACACACGTTTTCATTGGGCCCACTTCGTAATGTATTTCAATGATCCGAACCATCTAGCTTTTAGATCTTCTCTCAAAGATCATGTCCACAAAAAATCAGCCAAATATATGAAACCATGTGATCGTTACGGTTTCTTTATAGAACCGTATTCATCCATTTTCGTGACTACAAATGAATGTCATATTAGTTTTGAATGTCTTTTTTTATTTTTTTATTTTTTTTTTGTAAGGATGATCTATATACAAATGATGTTCTAAAAGATAGACGGTTCAGATCATTAAAATATATTTATGAAGTGGGCTCCAAAAAATATGTAACAAAAGTTGTGTAGAGAAGTAGTACCACGAATCCGCTCTCAAACATATATGCACATATATATATATATATTAGAAAATCCATAAACAACGATTATGGCTCTGATATGTGTTGTATGTATATGCCTCATCAGCAGCAGCAAGCAGCCTAGGGGATGGCATGGCGTACACGATGTGCCATAGAATGGGTTCTCATTAGTTGAATTTATGGACTACTATATCGAAAATATTTTTTGGTGCAAATTTATGTCAAGTTTCAAAAGAAATTAGCGGTTACAACTAATTACATTGATATTGCTTTAATTTAACAAACTTAATAATCCGATAAGTGTTGATTTTTATCACATAAAGCCTCCTTATTTTAAGTAGTGAAATCATTTGTTTATAAATAATATTCTCTCAAGTTTTCAAAATGAATTTACTTGGGAAAAGTTTTCTTCAATCTGAATCTACTATAACACTCTAATATTAATAGTATTATTTTCTTGTTTAGTGTGCTTGTCAACATGATCACGTCTTGAGATTTGTGATATATAACTTAAAATGGAAGAAGCAACTCCAAAAACATGCGGCAAACAACTCTTGGACCCAACCTACAATGTGGTTTGAACAATAAATCTTTCATTTTCTTCTATTACGGGACCCACTTCATATCGAATTTCAATTATCTGAACTGTGTAGGTTGTAAATCTTGATTCATATATTATTCTTGCAAAAATTCAATTTAATTAAAAAACATTTGCTCATTCAATTGTCACGAATAAATTTCAATGTATCTTATACCATAGTGTTCGTCAAATTTTTTAACTGAATTTTGTTTTAGCACAAACGATATTATTTACAATAAGGGGGAGGGGTGGACTTAGCCTCACAATAAGCTAGCAACAATGTGGTTCAAATTCGCCATTGGCGAAAATCGAACCTAATACCTCTCACTTATATGTGAAGAGGAATACCACTAAACTGTAGTACTAAGTGGATTTAAACTGAATTAGATGCCTCAAATATTTCTGATTTGATCACTAATAAGAAGATCTATAAGGTGCAATTTGAAAAATAGATGGTTCAGGTCGTTGAAGTTCGATGTCGTTTGGACCCCACAACTAATCCCTAATTTTTCTTTAAATGGTGTTCCCTTCACTTAAGATTCTGCATAAATAATAGATGAACACATGTTTTAGATAAAACCACTTAGTACTACGATTTAATGATATTTTTTTTCATTTGTAAGTGAGAAGTTTTAGGTTTGATTCTCACCAAAGACGAATTTGAGCCACATTATTGTTAGTTCATTGTGAGGCTTATCCCACTCTCCACCATTTTAGTGTAGATAATATCATTTGGTTAAAAAAAATCCTATATTTTGCTATTTATATCTTTATAGATGAAGTAAAATAATGAATGTTCCAAACCATGAAAACATATATATTGCATAAAAAAAATATCTCAACAGATTCATCAAGGCTGCTATTGAGATTCCCAAGGTCTAAATAAGCATATTAAGATGGACCTCTTGGGAAGTTTTTGTCATACAATCAAGTTTTATTCTTTGTATTGTTACTGTCCAATAAATATTTATCATGTATTTAAAAAATTGACTATCAATCTAATAAACAATTATCGCGTGATGAATTGGTGAAGTGAGAAAATCTCTTGTTTGGTTTGACCTCATGTACTAAATTTTCTTCGAAATTAATCACAAAGATCTTTGGTTGTATATCATGTCAAGAAAAGGGAAACGATCAAACACATCGAAAACCTATATATTTATTATTTATTTCGGGTGGGAACTAGACGTGCTCTAATGTTTAAGTTTTATTTGACCTCATTAAGTTTTCGAGATTGAAATATTAGTTTATTTGAGTTTCTTTGGGGTTATAACTGGTTCAGTAATATTCGTTGTATCGCCCTAAGTCAATCATTCATGAAGTCTGTTATTATTTTTGATAATTAATTTATTAATCCAAATTAAAGGGCAAGATCATTTTTGGAATGTGATAACCGGTCCTTAACTTTACGATTTTATAAAAAATTTAAATGAGTGAATTGACGAAAATGCCCTGGAGGCTAGATTGTTGACTTTCGTTGACCGCCTTTCGTGACGCGAACGAGTTATTATTTTACCGTACTCTTGAAGTTCTCAACGGGACGATCGTGTAAGCATAATTTGAATCGAAACCGGAGTTACGATAAGGGTTTTAAAGAACTACAAATCCGAAAAGCACTTTTGTAAAGATTACTATCTATTATTTTATATATTTTCCATAATTATTATATTATTAGTTTAATATTAGTAGAGAGGTTGCGGGAAAAAGAAAAAAAATGGAAGGAGGAAGGGGCAAAGCTGCCCAATCGATAGGGGAGAGAGAGAGGTTTGCCGAATGGGAGAGGAGAGAGGAAGGAAGGAACCAATAGGAGAAGAAATAAAGGAGGGAAAAGAGGGAAGAAAGAAGAAGGGGGAAGAAACTGGGTCACCTCCTTGACCCGTTTTGTGACCCGACCTAGTTGGAAACAATGGAATTCGTGGGTTCCGTTGACCAAATTTTGGTGATTTAAGCCGAACCACCACCTGGGAAGTACTCCACGACCCAAAAATCTGATAAATATAAGGAAAGATGGAGCAGTTTTGTCATGATTAGGCTTGGAATTAGGCTTGGAATCACGAAAAATTGCATTGGTGGGTGCAACGGGCCACGTCGGTGATCGGCCTTTTTCGAAGGCAATCACATCAATCTCCACCACCAAAACACTTCTTTTAAGGTCTGGAACAAAGCCCAAGCTGTGGTAGAGGTGTCAGAGCTCACATGGAAGTCGAATCGAAACACACCAAAAACTAGGGTTCTGACCGTTGGGAAACTTCGGGTGTTTCTCGGCCGAATTGGACTTGGTCACATGTATAAAACTTACTCTACTCGTTGAGATCTTCATTCTTGTAAAATTTGAGAATTTTTTGAAATAATTGAATTTTCCGATGAGTCAAGACAGTTGCCCGTCGTGTGCGGCGGCGCATGGACCGAGACCCCACCTGACCTTCCTAGACTAATTTGGATACCCTGATTCCATATGTGACGTTCGATTGACGAAATCTCGTCGTAAGACTAGTTTTGATAGAGACTGTCACTTGGACATTAAATGAATCGATGATTCGACTGATGGATCGTCACTAAACTTTAAAACGTTATAGTGTGTAATCTTTGATGTCATAATTATATCTATGGCTATGAATGTTAGTATGTTGACTAGAATTATTGAATCGTTATGGCATGCTTATATTTATTTAGTTTGCTCATCATTGCTGCACCCAAGTGTTAGTGCTCGCCCAGGGTCAGGGCCAATTTTTCACGTGTATGTTCACCTTCGCACCGCATGCTTGCCTTGGATCCAAGTAGGTGACAGTCCTATCGTACAGATTGCATTAGGTAACTCCGACTTGTAGGTGACTGTGAATAGTGCCAATCTTCACGTGATTGTAGCACTAGAGCATATATTATGATTATACCCAGTCCTGTCATACAGGTTGCATTAGGCGACTCCAACTCGTGTGCTAGCATAGATTGATGAGCATCAGTTCAATCGTACAGGTCGCATTAGGCGATTCCGACTTGTGTGCTAGTATAGATTGATGAGCACCTGATTTTACTTATATTACTGTTGAGATTTTATGATTTTGGATGTCCTGCCCTTAGTTACGAGATATTGTGCCATAATGAATTCTTGAGCTTTTGCAGGCTACAATAAGTTTTTTTATACTATATGTAATAATTATATTTTGGAAACCATACTTGTTTTACAGGAAGGGGTTACAATGTTTTCAGAAAGGTTTTTATAAAACTTTATTTTCAAGACCACTCACCGTTGTTTTTCGCTCCTCCAGGTTTTAATAGTTGAGCTTTCTTATCGATGAGGATTCGTGGAAAATCTTGGTATTGGAGATTACCTTCGATGGTATGATTCTCAATCCACTCTACTGTACTTTACTTATACTTTAACATCACGTGTGAAAGGGGTTCATTCCTGCTCACAGTGCACTCTTATATTTAGGTACTTTTAGGTTTAAATTTATTCACATTTTCCATATCACTACACTTTATGGCTTCGTCACCTTCTAGGTGTTGGCCATCACAGCTCGATTCGGAGTCTTAGTGGACATTCCGGGTTAGGGTGTGTCATGGAAGCATAGTCTTAACCAATTATAAATACGCTTAAACAATAAGAAAATAGTTTGAGTATGATTGTAGCGATTGACATTTCCCTTAAGACCTCCAATTTTGTGATCTAGTCAAAATATAGAGTTTAAAGTTATGGTCACTTTGAGATGGTAGTATTAGATTAATAGTGCTTTGAAGAATTAAAATCTTAACCTCTTCGATCGGCACTCAATTAAGGTATACACATGTGATGCCTAGAA
Source organism: Malus domestica (assembly GCF_042453785.1). Taxonomy (NCBI): domain Eukaryota; kingdom Viridiplantae; phylum Streptophyta; class Magnoliopsida; order Rosales; family Rosaceae; genus Malus; species Malus domestica. The sequence continues at coordinate 1,271,488 of NC_091666.1, forward strand.
TACATCTTAGTAACATGGTATTTAGAGGTAAGAAATCCGGAGACTTATTAATTTAGCGACAAATATCACTCAAAATATGTCCGAAAACCTTATTTTAATATGGTAGTTTAATTCAATTAACCATATTAATTCAATTAAAATAATAAATTATTGAGGGGGCTAAAAACTAGCCCCCTTTGGTTGGAGATGGGTTTTTTGTCAAACGAACTATGTTTTGGCCTATGGCCCTTTGACCCTCTCGGTTGAAGATGATATAAAATATGGTCTGACACTGTTCATTAAAAAATAATTTATTACAGGACTATAGGGCTAAACATGGCCCTTTGGCTCTCTTTCGGTTGGAGATGGCCTAAAGGGGCCACCAGTTTTATTTATTATTATATTTTTAGTATATAAATACTATAAAAGTAGGATGAATAACACAAAAATCTTCTAGCATAGTGGAAAAGAGTGCATTTATTTGCTTAATGTCTCTGGCTTAATATTGAGTTGAATGTTGATTGTTGTATTGTGATTCCCTGATTAAAAACGACTTAGTTATCATGCCTCATATTAGAATATATAAAGAATTGGTTGAAAAATTAGATTATGTAAACTTAATTATTACATATGTGTCTAAAAACGCGAGACATGTAATATTTTGGTAATGTTTGTATATCTTTCTTCTTTCAATATTAATTGACACACCCCGACCGAAATCAAGGCATGCTGGCTGTCACGTGAGGGTGACGTAGCCATGTGCACAGTGCGGAAGCAATAAGGATAAGAAATATATGAATAAATAAAAACCAAAAGTTACTAATGTGCACTCATAAGCTAGAAGTGCTAAGAGTGAAATACAAGTATAAGTACACCTAATTAGAGCGTAGAAAGTCTAGGTGCTATCCAGTAGGACAAGTACTAGTCATACAGTACCAAAAGATGTCCTAAAATTATTTTAATATGTCAGAGCCGCCGAGATCCTCGTACGCCACCAACTGCAAGCTTACCTAAAACCTGGAAGGGCGCAAAACAGAAAATGTGAGTGGGCAAAAACAAATGTTTTACAAAACCATTTCATTTCTCAAAAGTTCTAACCCCTCGCCGTAAAACATGTATAATTTTCCTAGAAATAGAATATAGACATATGCATAAATGTATATGTAATTATCTCAATTCAAATCATGCTTCACATATTCATAATCATAAGTATGCCATGCCAAGATATAACAGAATAGGTAATTCAGGTGAGAATAAATTCAAGGAAAATAACATATTAGCTGGAACCCCTGTAGAAGTCTGTACAGCTGAATTCAAAGCTCAATATTCAATCTAGCCGGAGTCACTAATTTGACCTATACGGCACTACACTGCACACGAGTCAGAACCAATGAAAATGTATTTACGACAAGATTGGGTGTAATATAATTATGCTCAATACTACTTTTTCATGATAGCTAGGCGATAAGTCGCTAGTCACCTACGAATCGGAACCACCTATGATGGTCTGTACGACAAGACTGTGAACCTAAATTGGATCCAATATGAGCATATGGTGCGGGAGGTGACATTATATACAGGCATGTGCCATGTCTCTGACTAAATCATAATTACCCTAGGTGCAGGTTTATGAGCTCAATGTTTCTCAATCACATATCACATCATCGATGATTCACATAACCAAACATAACTCACCTGGTACTTACCTGAGCGTCCACAGCACCATAATTATATTTTATGCATCATATACTATATCATATACAAAATATAAATCTATATGCATGACATTCAAGGCATACTTTCATTTAAATGCATTTTCTGAGAAAATACTGAAAACCAAAAGCCCACTCACTGGTATGTCGAAGGGTCGTAGCCCCCGAGTCGCCCTTGACTGCGCTCGTTCTCGGGATAAGTCTCCCCTATATGCGAAATAACTATAAAAATGTCATTTAAAGCACATAGACAAAACTAGCTAATAACTTCTCATACATTGCTCAAATGGGATGTTTGAATACACCAACGTGATCTACACAACTCTACGAACATTCCCATATTTTTAGAATAATTTCTGACCACCCACGCGCGGCCACGCATTGGCCAAGGCACGGCCAAACGCGCTGCCCACACTCGAGCACGTGCCAGGCACATTGACGGTAACAGTGACGCCGTTAGGAATATTCCGTTAAAAGTAACAAAAGCTGTTAAAATTAACCGACGGCGTTAGGAATATTCCATCAAAGTTGACGGAATATTTCGTCATCCCTAACCTTAAGTCTCTGGCGACAGTCGCCGGCGCCAGAAACTTGGAAAATGTTTAAACCTTCATTTCTCGTCCATTTCTCAGTCAAATTTCACGAATTATATACCAAAATGAAGCTTAGGACAAGTAGAATAAACCCTTACAAGTTTTAGGACCTAAATCCCACGAAATCTCGTCGGGAAAATCCCCGATAATCCGGCCAAACTTAAAACTTGTCGTTCTCTCTATTCTAACGTCCAAATTCTTCCAATGAACCACTCCTAGCCTCGTGAAGACCTCCTTAAGCTACCTATAAGCCTGAAATCCCCAAAAACATGAGATTTTACGTTTACATGAATAAGACCTAAATCGAAGTTCGAGAGGAACTAGGGTTTTTGAAGGAGTTCTTACCTAAAAATGGTACCATTCAACTTGTATGAACCTCAGGAACATGATGGTGTCCTTTAAACCCTCGATCTGCAACTTTCCATTTGTGTTGTTGTTGGTTCGTACGTGAGGGAAGGAGAGACAGTGAGTCCGAGGAAGAGAGAGCATGGATGAGAAGAGAGAGGAAGGGTTTGTGTGTGTGTGAGAGTGGTCCACGTGGGTCACCAACCAAAACCACAAAACTAATTTCCAATTTGTTCCAAAATTTTGGGAAAAATGCAAGTTTGGACCACCATTTACATGCATAACACATCGCAACGCTCACATCCAAGGGTAAAATAGTCAATTCATGTCATCGATAATTTATTTCGGGACGGGCTGTGACATTAATATTTTATGGTATTTGATGTAGGAATATATATATATATATATATATATATATATATATATATATATTTTAATGTATTTAGCGAAATTTTTTTTTCTACATATCAATGTACAAAAAGTAGGGGGTTGGAGAACTCTAGGGTTCCACTTCGAAGGCTCGCCTAGAGCCCCCAAATTCTTAGGGTCGGTCTTGGAGGCGGTTTTGGGGGTAAGCAAAAAGGGCAAACGCACAAGGTCCCTAATTTTGAGGGGGCTCCAAAAAAAATTTGTCATCAAATATTTATATACAATAGTGCTATTTATTAAAAAAATTACTTTTATTAGCACATTAAAATCTCATTGTGCATTTTCTTTCAATTTTATTATATAATAATGTTATATATTAAGAAAGGGTTTTTTTTTATAATTTTGCATAGGACTCCCAGAATCTCAAGGACGTATTAAGTTCATTGAATTTTTAGAATTACAAGGCCAGTTCATCTTGTTTTAGTTTGCCCCCAAGAACACATCATTTTTGGATGCCTATTCGATTGTTTTAAGATTTGACTTATGCTAGCTAGCATGACTAGAGCTGAAGCATCGTGTACCTTTCTTCCATATCGCTTTTCTTTCTCCACTCTTCTTCCTCTCACATTTTTAATGTATTTTTCTTCTACCTCCAAAATCATAAAAAATGCGAACAACAAATTAAAAACGTAATGGTTATCGATTTTAAAATTTTCCAACGTGCATGTATTTGCAATCTGGTGACTCATCAACTAGAAACCTAATAAATAACAAACCTAATTATTAAAGCTAATAAAACTCAACAAAATCATATCCATAAACTGCCCTCTCCATTTCCACAACACCAAAAGCTACGTGAAGGACACATGTCGATTAACTACAAAATAAGCAGTTGGCTATTCAAAGTCAAAACTTTGAACGTTATGGAAAAGTCAAAGAGAGATCGATCAAACGGATATTTATGACGTGAGAGCTTTCAAGTTATGGGAAAGTCAATAAAGGCTTAGTTGTCATACACGTTATTGTAGTGAAATTATAATGTGAGATAGGGAGATGTTTGAAGTTATTGACCGATGCCATCAAATGTAGCAACGTGTTTATTCGTAGCTCATTCTTCGATTACAATACTTGAAAATTTCTTGTATATGAGGTGGTGTGTGATGCACAAAATTGAGTTGACTCTAAAATAGTTATCAATTTGTAATCTTCGTAAGGTTTCTTTGGTCATCAAGTGAATATAATACGTAAAAAGATAGAGATGCATAAGTAAACACAAGATATATGTGGTTCATCTTAAGTTAGGCTACGTCTATGAGAGGAGAGGAATTCTCATTAATACTATAGAGTTCACAAGACACAAAGGTTTAAGTTTAATCATTATTAGTGAGTTCTTGTAATGAATTAAGTATAATAAGATCATTAGAGATCAATTGTGGGAGAATGATCTCCTTTTATGGTTAAGGAGTGTTCCCTGTTTTTGCCCGCAATCGATGTGGGACTCTAGTAGCTTTATTCTGGTGTTGTTGACACGTGTTATGTTGTGATTAATCTCTTGATTGGAGAGGAACTCGTGTTTTGGCAAAGATGTCTCGACACGGACCCTTTAATAGGTCTTCCAAGATACTTAATTGATCGATGCTCGATAGTTTCAGAATTGATGAAGTATGGAACAAACAGTGTGCTAACAAGATCCCTCTACCATTGTTTCATGTTTAGATGAAGTACAGTAACCTCGGTAAATGATTGCTGGATAAATTGATAACCTTAGTTAAATTAATTTATTTAGTTCATACATTGTCTCCCTTTCTTCTCTCACTCTCCCTCCTAACTTCATCATCTCAACTACAAACGTAATGGTAATCAGACAAGAACTCTAAACTTTTGAGAATCAACTAAATTAAAAGTGCTGAAAAAAAGAAAAAGAAAATAGAACTAAATTAAAAGTGCAGTGCTTAATTGTACACAATTTTTATTTTCTTTACCATCTTCAGTTGAACCATTGTTTTTTTTTTCTTTTATAAATTTTTTTATCGTTATAATTATTCAGTGAAAAATAAAATTAAAATAAAAGTAGTGTAAAACAATGATGGCCTAACGTGAACTACCCAATCATAATCAATGTGAGCAATTGACTTGAAGTTGTTTAGCCTTTTTGGTTAGGAGAATGGAACAATGAATGCATTTACGTACGAACAACAAACACATAAGCTGGTTTTCTTTGACATGCTCTTTTTTAAACGTATGAGACGAACGATGATTGAACTTGGCTTCTTTTCTGAGCTCCAACTCAGTTCAAATATTAGATTGAAAGCAAATATTAGGCGATTATTCTCTTGGAGGAATTGAAAAAAGAAGTCCAATCTATTGCACTTTGGTATAAAAGCAGTCGTAATCAACGACGGATTTGTGAGTTTTTTTTAGGTGCGCAAAGCATAAAAGTTTATAAGGCATAAAAGTCTGTTGGTGCAAGGTCTTAGCCATGGTGGCGTCATATGGATTGAAGAAGAAAGTTGGGATGTAGAAATTTGAGGGAATTTAATGAAATTGGGTGAAATAAATTTTTCTTCTTGCGCTCCCAAACACTATTCTTGTCCAGCGAGGTCCTGGGCCACCTGCCTTGCCCAACTACCGAGTAGACAAAATCCAGTATAGTGGAAGGGAATTTCAAGATCTAGGTGGGGCATACGCCAGCCCTTACTAAAGAATAGATGCGCCCACGTATGAAGCTTTATTCTAAAAAGTTGACAATTAAAAATAATTTTATACTCTATGCAATTACTAGTGGATCGCCAACTTTAAAAATTAAAGATTATTATTGCACTCTTTTTATATGAAATGGGGGCACATCATTCATTTGGCTTGTATGGAGGCAAATTGTGAAGAAAATGGTGGTGGTATTCTACCACTTAAAAGTCCCCAAGGAATATTAGAGATCATTTAAAAGGAAAACTAACGAAAAGTAAAAAAAAACTTTCCTTTTAATGAAAAATCTTTTTTAAAGGTATAGTAAATAGTACCAAGGAAAGGTATAAATGTGGTTTTTCGTTAAAAGTAAACAGTACCAGGAGTGTTTTGTTAAAACTCTCTTATTTAAATGAGTTTTAATGATTTTTCATTTTTACAAAATTAAAAAAATTTGGGCTTGGGCTGCAGCCTTGCAGACAAAGCCCAAAACGCATGTTTGGTTTTGAATAAGGTAAGATCGAATACAATTATGCAGGACAAAGGAAACCATCAAAAAGTCGAAAAGGAATTACAAGGATCGTTAATTTGAGCAAATACCACTTGATCAACCCAATCATGAGGTAACGATATGATATGAGAGTTCTGAAGGGCAGGTTGAAATCACTATTGTATGAAGCACTTGATCTCGCTTTTGGCATAAGCACCCTTATTAGGAACCCAAAAAAAATTTCTATTAAAAGTCCAAATATTTCTAGAAAAGGCACTTGGAATTGCTTCCCCATATTACTTTAGCAAAACTATAAGAACCTTGTCAGATTGTTGTCAATCACACCACCAATCTTCAAATCATCATAGTTGTCGACGGCCAGTGCCAAGGTGAAAGAAGTAAAAACTACCTTCTCTGAATGCACCACCTAAAGAGATGATTTGAGATGGTATACCTCTAAGCATTTAAAACAACAAGCGGGATGCAGCCACGACCTGGAACTGAGACAAAGGCTTGATCCTACTCTTGACACTTCAGTTTTTCACACTTCTACACGACATTTTATTGAATTGCAAGGACAAAGGAGGAGCTCTTGAACGTCTCCAAACTCTTTCAAAATGTTAATGCATGGGAAGGAAGATTGCTCATGAAGCCATACCACCTTGTTGACTGGTACTGCCTTTGCCTTTGTAATTGCCGATAAGGTGGTGAGAAACAAATTTATTTTCCTGCTTCGTGAGCCGGAGGCGTTTCTTGATATAGAGAAAATTGTCAGCTCTCTGTTTGCCTATCTCCTCCTCCTCTTCCGGATAAATCTCCCTTAGCATCACCGTTAGTTGGTAATTTGGTCTCACTTTAGTTCCGTCATTACTTTTACCATGGTAGTAAAGTCTGTTCTTGCGGAATCCCAAGAATCCCTTTCCAACCAAGGCCCCAGCTGAGGGGAGAATACAGAACAGTGAGGATTGATTTTTATGAAAAACAATATAATAAATAGAGGGAACTTTACTGGCATTATTTACCAACTAGAAGACGTTCTGGATCCAACCCATGATTATAAGTTGCATCCGCCCGGGCTGAGTGAAGAGCCTGCAAACAGTAGCGTCTTACATAATGTTAATATTCTGTTATAAAAAGTTATGACTCTGAAGGAAAAATATATACCTCTAGAGGCTCTGTAACACATCCAAATATTAGACATTTCTTCATCCGTGAGTTCTAGATGAGCATAATTATGTAAAAAGGACCAAAGGCTAAACAACTTTAAATTCAAATACCAAATAATTCACAAGATAACTGAATTTTGTAAGAAAGGAATATTATTTTGCAAGAGAAAACACTAGATTATACTACTAGAAAGTGCATCTCTCACATTCCAGCCCTCTAACAAATCATAAATTCAGTTGCATCCATCAGTCCTGCAATCCTTGTATATAAAAACACACACACACACACACACACACACACACACACACACACACACTAAGTATTTCTCTAATCAAGAGACTTCCTAGCGCAACAAAGTGTGGAACGGCTCTATCACCTGATACACAGTTTTTGCAGCTTGCTTGTCTGTCACTTGCAGTTGCAGTAATGCATCTTCAACACGCATACCACGAACCAGTTTAGCAACCAAGTTGACCTTATTAGGACTCTGCAAGGAGGCAGTGAGCTAAAGCTAATAAATGTACGATCAGAAAATAACATAAAACATAGAACTTATAGAGCAGCCATTTAGGTAACAAGGCATCTTTTATATTAATGTGAAGATGCAGCCCTTAAATATCATTTAATGGAAAAAAATTGACAAACTTTGATAAAAAGGAATTCCTCCACTTGACATAAAGAACATCTGCAGACTTCCGTTTTGCAATGCTGTCTTTTCCCAAATACAGAAGCCCCCACCTTAACCCATAAATAAAGCAACAGGAACAATATGAATGCAACATCTGTTCTAAGTTGTTCAACAACCCTAAAGGAACTGACCCATTAACAGAGCTTTGAATAGAATTGAAGTGTTCCAACCGGTATGCACATTTTAATGTATAGCACCAACACACCCAAAAAAAAAGAAAAAAAACTTTAGAATCTGTTACAAACCATTAAAAAGATGCAATAAGTGTGAATATGGTAACCTGATTCATGCCCTTTAATACAAATTGAACTTGTGAAGGTCTAGAAGATGATTTCTGGTTTTGTTCTTCAATTTTTTCACCACTTGAAGCTGAGAGAGGAGTGACTGAAGATTGATGAGGTGCTCCATCAGATGAATCTGCAAGCAAGTTCCTTGAACTGGAAATTCCCTTGTGATATGGAAAGAGAATAAGATATATGACAATTTAAACAAAAGGAGAGAGAAAATCAGAAAAACCAAAGGTGCTGTAGCCTGTAATCGATTAAATGGAAAGACGAGTTTTGTGCATTACCAAGTGTTGAAAGTACTGATGAAGGGGCCTTGAGATGGTTTGGTAAGATGGTGTCTGGAGTTTTAGAAAATGAGAAGAAGAAGAAAAGTTTGCAGCAGACGTGTAACCATGATTCTCCACTCTTTTGCCAACATGACGGATTAGGGGCTGTACATGCCTCTGCCAACCCACCATGTCTTCAACAAAAGAAAAGAATTCTCCCGCTACCCCAAAAAACACAAATAGAGCAGAATAAATCAACCAATAAACAGATTAAAAAGAAAACAACATAAAATGTGCCAAACACCGCATTTAGCTGAACTAGGATTCAAAATGGTCTGGGCTGACCTTACATACTCCTTTTTTTTTCCCCAGATTCAAATTTTTATAGAAACTTTGTTAGTCTTTTTTATTTCTTTAGACTTACCCAAAATTATAAAACATGTTTAAAACATAAAGATGAACTAAATAACAAGATTCTAAAAAGAAGTAGACGGTGCGAATGAATTTTCATTAATAAACACAAAATGATACACCTAGTCAAAGGAGGCGTAGTGAACCTAACCCCACAACAGAGTATTCACTTGCATAAACAAAAAGATACACCCAATTATATACACACATGCATACATCTGATTTTTAGGGAAGAAACTGAGTAGTCACTTGCATCCACAAAATAAATCACTGCGTAAACTTGGCGATTTCCAGTAAGGAACTGACTCATTCATAAATGAAATCCAATTCTTTTTTGCATCTTCCAGTTGAAGTTCCAAAAAAGGTAAACATGGCGACAATTACCATTAAACAGTAGAGATTATATATGCGGGACCAGACCTAACTAGCAAACACAAGATTTTTAGCACCATATCAGACCCATATTCCTCACCGTACAAAAAATTAAGGATCTAGCTACTGTCCATAAAAGATCTAGCTTATGCTCTTCCAAAGTCTATTCACCTTCAAACAATTCCACGCTCTATGCGTATGATATGAACACAATTAACTAATCAAATCTTTGTGTGCATATCAGATATTAAGTTTGACCGTCTGAAGATACCTAAATGAAGGTAACCTAATTGTACATTGCAGCAAGCTTTAATTTGTTAATGGTTTTTTTTTAGGCTAAATTTTGACAAATTGAATGCAAGAAACTCATAGGCTGTGAATTTTCTTGAATTCAGGATTAAACAAATGGGTGTCGCACTTTTATTCCAGAAAAATCAGAAATTAGAAGACAAAGTCGTGTACGGTGAAGTTATTGAAATAATACCCATTAATTTTCACAGAAAATAAAGCAAAATGCGTCACAAATTAATCTTCACAGATATAATTTAGCTAATAAGCAGAACCAATAAGAAGGTTTTGAACCCAACAATTTCCAGAAGAAATAAAAACGAAATTAAAGATTTTCTCCACACATTGATAAACACAAAGGCAAGACATGAATTTTCTCAGCAGCCAAACACATTGTAAGGAAATCAAGATTTTTGGGAAGAAAATTACCTGAGAAAAGTGACCCAGAAAATGTGAGTGGTGCTCTGTTTGCGAGTGCTTGGTGTGATGAGGACTGAGACGGCGAGGGAGGAAACTGAGAGAGCAACAAGAGCGAGTCGCAAAGGGTTTAATGTTTAGGATTAAACTTTTCGCGATTTACAAGACTGCCCTTCGATGAGTAGTTAATTGAGGAAATCTCGGCTGGTTTCCAACCAATTTATAAATTTTTGTGTTTATGATCGAAACTGTTATATTATGAGTTGCCTTGTAAAGATTATTTTTGAATTCAAGATCGTTTAGTTAATTAATTGTATAAATAAACAGTTTGTAATGCTTTTATTGACTCCAACCATTTTTATAAAGTTTAGTTATTAAACGATCTCATATTTATTGATTTTTGCTAGACAAACCATTTTTATTAAGGTTCAGTTATTTCTTTCCTCTGCAAATATGACACGCATAAATCGAGAAATCATCCAAATTTTTTGATAAAAAAAAAAAATCTTAATGAAACACTTTCGGTACTGTTCATTTTTAACGAAAATGACATTTTAACCTTAAAAAATCAATCATGATACTATTCACTTACACATTTATTTTGTCATTTTAGTTAAAACTAAAGTTTTTGAAGATTTTTTGTTAGTATTCTTAAAAAAAGAATTAATGTTTTTATTTCTTATGTCAAAAAAGTTGCCTAATTAGAATTACTCAGCAAAAATTATATGAGAAGTGTTATTGGCACTCTAAAAATCTCATTCTACACTCTTTACAATTGTATTTTTCTTTCTTAATATAGAAAGTTTAGAATATAGAATGAGATTTTTAGAGTACTAATAGCAATTCCTAATTATATTTACAAAGTGATTCACAAGTTCGGCAAGGAAATACCGAAATAGAATAACAAACTACCCCCAAGGTTTTGGGCGCTTTTAAACCAACCTTTCACAATTCGCAGGAAAGGAGAGAGAGAGAGAGAGAGAGAGAGAGAGAGAGAGAGACAAAGCCCTAACCCTAATTCGAAAAAACAGCAACGGCTCTGAGAAAAACTTCATTTCATTTCCCTCGTCAATGGCGTCGACTGAATCTGGGGAATCGTACATCGGCAGCCTCATCACTCTAATCTCCAAGTACGAGATACGTTACGAAGGCGTTCTCTACTTCCTCAGCGTCCAAGACTCCTCCATCGGCCTCAAAAACGGTGCGTCTCGCGCTTCCATTTCTTCCTATATCTGCAATCTCCGCACATTTATACACACATATGTAATCTGTGTATGTATATGTATATATGTGCATTTGGTTGATTCGATGCCCATTTGAATCCGTACTCGTGGATTGCCTAGGGTTTAGGTTTTTCGGTCCCCAAATCTCTCTATGCATGTAAGTATACGATGTTTGGAAGCAAAATCTCATAACACACACACACACACACACACACACACACATATATATATATATATATATATATATGCATTGCAGCTAAGTTGTTGCAGTTTATGTCTCTCAGTCCTTAAGGACCATGGTTTGATTGATTGGTCAATGAATTCTTGCCACAAATTGTTTGGTTTGGAAATCTTTCTGTGAGGTTGAAGAAAACAGGTTTTGAAAGATCAATCCAGTCTAGTCGATTTATAATTGTAAAAAATTTTGATCTGCTATATGCTCGAGAAGAACGCGTTTGGAAATTGTCATTTGATGAAGATTGTATAGTTTTTCATCTAAGGTTAAATTATTCATCTGTTGGGGAGAGGTTTTCTGTGTTCATAACTTATGTTGGACTTGGTGATAATTCCATTTTAAGTTTGAAACATACATCCAGCTTTTGGACTCATTAAGTTGTTATTTGATATAGATGATCGAATTGTTTGAATGTTAAACAATCATTCATCTGGCAGAGAGAGAGAGAGGTAGATGTTTGCTATGTTCATTACTTATGTTGGAGTGAAATATAACCCCGTCATCAATTTGTGACATACCTCAATATACTGAATTGGATCTAATTTTCTTCCCCCTTGACCTCTTTTATAGTGAGTGGATGTATGAAAGTTATAGTACTAGGAGTTAAATTTGTTATTAATGTTCGGTTGGTTAACATTGTACAATGTTCATAAGGTTTCTATATAGTAATAGTCAAATATACACTAGGAGCGTTTGAAGTGAAATTTATCTTCTCTACTATGTCTACAACTTGTGTTCATATAGAACATATTACTGTTCTAAAAAATTTCACAAGTATTTACATCCTGTTTGTATTTTCTGACATGAAATTTTGCTAAAACAACTGTTTACATAGTTATAATTTGGTTTTTTGTCTTCTATAGTTGGGAAGTCAAATATTGTAAATGTATTAAGTTCTGTATGATGTTGCAGTTAGAGCATATGGAACAGAGGGGCGTAAGAAGGATGGCCCACAAGTTCCTCCAACTGATACGGTGTATGAGTATATTCTATTTAGAGCAACTGACATCAAGGTAAGAGGGAAACATTATATACTTGATTAACTGTTTAATCTTATCTTCTTTCTTTTATACTTTTATCGCTCCATATAAAGTTGTGTTGCTTTATTTTGGCTAGTTCTTGGTTCATGTTGCTAGGGACGAAACTATTATTATTTTTTACTTCGTATTTTTGTTTATTTCTAGTCTTCATTAGTAAATTTTCTTTATATCATAAAGAACAAGAAAAGAAGTATACAAAGAATAGAAAGTAGGGGGAAACAGAGATGAACATATGATAGAGATTGAAGAAGAGAAGAGAAATCAAAGAAACTAAGATTCATAAGATTAGTATAATTAACTATATAATAGGAGAAGAAAGTGTGGATCTTTGAACAAAATTGTGTTCCTTTATTAGTGTGGAAACTAAGAAACTTGTGCACACATGAATGATAAATCTATTGGAAAATTTTGGGGTATGAAGAAAGATTTGAGATAATAGTTTCTTTTCTGAAGCATGCAATATTCTGTGTGGCATTTTAATTGGTTTTTTTCTTTCTATATGTTGTATGTAAATCATTGGATGTGTCATCCTTTTTTTTCGCTTTTCATTGCTTTCAATATGTGTTGTGCCCTTTTGAGCTAGGGATCGCCTTTGAGTTTAATATCATCTTTTACCAGTTCTGCCCTCCTTTGTTCTATAAGTTTTCTTATGTGGCATGGAATGATACACACAGACATACATTTTTTTTGTTGTTCTAGAGAGGATTTTTATGAATGAGATCTCATTGGATGAAACCGTTCCTAGACTTTGTAAACAGATGAGTTTGCTGGGGTGATAAATTTTGTAGATTGCATCATACATGTACTAATAATTCTCTTGTTTTCACAATTGTAGGATTTACAAGTTAAGCCCCCCCCGTCATCTCAAAGAGAAGAACGCATTCACGAAGATCCTGCTATTATACAGGTATTGACATTTGGTTAAGTACCTGTGTGTACGATGCTCATACGTAAAAGTACATAGGCAATTATAATCTCTGTGAGTCAATTAGAAAATATGATTTCATATATTTAATTGATTTTTTTCTTTGCAGTCACACTATGCTGGGGCGCCTGTAAGTTCTCCACCATCAGCCTTAGTTGGAGGTAAAAGCTTGACAGAAACAACTCATTGGCAGGATACCCCTGCTTTGACTAGTAGAGGACAACATATTGGTGTATTGCCTTCTTATCATTATGGAACTGATGTTGGTCCATCAGGAAATACCTCTTCTACTCAACTTCCCAGTCCTCCAGCACTTTCTTTTCCAATGTATTGGCAAGGATACAATGGTGCATCACTTAATATGTCTGACCATCCACATAACCATATTCCTTTGCAGTCTTCATCTGCAATATCACATCCCTTGACAATGCAAAATAAGGCTCCTGGAAATCAGTCCTCTACAGATATTGGCATGGCAAATGGATCGGAATGTCTTACCCCCGTAATTTCTTCTTCTGCACCAACTTTTGTACATCCAAACTTTTCTGCCTCTGTTACTCCTGCAACTTTTTCTTCTCTTGGTATGCCTTCATCTTTGGCTTCACAGGTACCCTTACCATCTCATTCTACACCTCTAAATGCTAGCCGACTAACTATGCCTTTGTTTCCTTCACCTCGCCAAGACTTGGATATAAGTGAAACACAAATTGTTACAAAAGCTGTTTCTGATCCAGTACCAGTTCTACCTGCTCAATCCATGCCTTATCCAGGATCGTTTTCTGTGGGTTCTGATCTAGGTCCCTTGCTAACACCACCCCCATCTTTGTTAACTCCTGATCAATTGGCACCCTCTAGATCACACTTAGTGGGGGCTTTGATGCCAACCTCATCTAGTTCTATATCCATGATTCCTCCTCCCGCAACTCAAGCACCATTGTTGCCACTGCCCACTTCTACCCAACAGGTGAGATTGAAAGTAGCATTTTTTCATAAACTTTATGATAACTAAGTTTGTTTTTTTAATCCGCAATATTTTTTTGTTTTCCATTGCAAATGATTGTGTTTTTCAATGTACAAATATGGTGGCGATTTTCTAACAAAGGCTCTGTGAACTTCTGCGTCTTAGGTTTAGACCTGATGTTTATTCCATTTATGTGCTTTGGAACAATTGCCAAAGTGTCCTCTTAATTTAGTAATTGATAAGATATTTTCTTTTTGAACTCCGCCTATGTCTTACATGGCCGGTCCCAAGCCCGGATAAAGGAGGAGGGGGAGGGCGTCAGGTAGTCGACAGCCGGCACTCCATGATCACGTCGAATCCTTATGAAAATGAATCCAGAACAAAATCGCGCTAAAGCTAGGGCGTCACCCGTAAGTGGCGCGCTGTGTGGCCCGAGCACAGTGATAAGTGAGCAAGGGTCGCTGTATCTCCATCGGCACCCGGATGCAGTGTTAAATGAGCAAGGGGGCCATAGAAACTTCTTTTCGAACGACTCCACTCAAAGTTGTTTGGGAGCATATGCTCCTATCAACTTTACCCGGGACACACAAAAGAAGTACTTTGATCCTATTAGACGGGGGAGGGTGAAGAAGCTAGGACAGAAGGGTAGAGTTCAAGAGAGAAAAATGCGTTTAGGAACGTGGAATATAGGAACCTTAACGGGAAAATCTATGGAAGTAGTGGAAGTTATGGTGAGGAGAAGGATAAATATTATGTGCCTACAAGAAACTAAGTGGGTTGGTAGTAAGGCAAAGGATCTAGAAAACTCAGGGTTTAAACTTTGGTATTCGGGCACAAATAGAACGAGAAACGGTGTTGGCATCATCGTGGACAAGACCTTGGTACAAGATGTTGTAGATATCAAGAGGGTAGGAGATAGAATCATGGCAATCAAGATTGTAATAGGACAAGAACTTATCAATGTGATTAGTGCGTACGCACCTCAAGTAGGGTTGGATACGAGTTCGAAGGAGAAATTTTGGGAAGATCTTGGAGACTTGGTGCAAGGAATTGCTCAGACGGAGAAGTTATTTATAGGAGGAGATTTAAATGGACACGTGGGCAGGGAGACAGGCAACTATGGAGGTTTTCATGGTGGCCATGGTTTTGGGGAGAGAAACGAGGATGGGGAAGCTATCTTGGATTTTGCAATGGCATATGATCTCTTCTTAGCCAATACCTTCTTTAAGAAGAGAGAAGAACATGTGATCACCTACAAGAGTGGGTCGTCAAAAACACAAATAGATTTTCTTCTAATGAGGAAAGGGGATCGTATAACTTGTAAGGATTGCAAAGTTATACCAGGAGAGAGCGTGGCTAATCAACATCGCTTGTTGGTGATGGATGTACATATCAAAAGAGTAAGACAAAAGAACAAGACTTGGAAGTGCCCAAGAACTAGATGGTGGAATCTAAAAGAAGAAAAACAAGCCATTTTCAAAGAGAAGGTAATCACCCAATGTGTGTGGGATAGAGAGGGGGAAGCTAGCCAAATGTGGGATTCCATGGCTAGTTGTATCCGAAAAGTAGCAAAAGAGGTATTAGGAGAGTCCAAGGGCTTTGCCCCACACCAAAAGGAATCTTGGTGGTGGAATGAGGAGGTACAAACAAAGGTGAAGGCTAAGAAGGAATGTTGTAAAGCCTTATACAAGGAGAGGACCGATGAAAATGGTGAAAGGTATAGAAAAGCGAAGCAAGAGGCGAAGAAAGCTGTCAGAGAAGCTAAGTTAGCGGCTTACGACGATATGTATAAACGACTAGATACCAAAGAAGGAGAGTTGGATATCTATAAACTAGCTAGAGCAAGGGAAAAGAAGACAAGGGACCTAAACCAAGTGAGGTGCATCAAGGATGAGGATGGAAAGGTTCTTGCTACAGAGAACGCGGTTAAAGACAGATGGAGAGGTTATTTTCATAATCTTTTCAATGAAGGACATGAAAGGAGTGCTTCTTTAGGGGAGTTGAGTAACTCAGAAGAGTGTAGAAACTACTCCTTTTATCGTCGAATCCGGAAGGAAGAAGTGGTTGTAGCTTTGAAGAAGATGAAGCATAGAAAAGCAATAGGCCCAGACGATATACCAATCGAAGTGTGGAAAGTTTTGGGAGAGACAGGTATAACATGGCTCACTGACCTTTTCAATAGGATTTTGAAAACGAAGAAGATGCCAAATGAGTGGCGAACGAGCACTTTGGTGCCTATCTACAAGAATAAGGGCGACGTACAAAATTGCATGAACTATAGGGGTATTAAGCTAATGAGTCATACAATGAAGCTCTGGGAGAGAGTCATTGAGCATAGATTGAGGCAAGAGACACGGGTTTCGGACAACCAATTCGGGTTCATGCCAGGGCGCTCAACCATGGAGGCAATCTATCTCTTACGAAGATTGATGGAAAGATATAGAGATGGGAAAAAGGATTTACACATGGTCTTTATAGATTTGGAAAAAGCGTATGATAGGGTCCCAAGAGACATTCTTTGGAGGATTTTAGAGAAGAAAGGAGTACGAGTAGCATATATCCAAGCTATAAAGGATATGTATGAAGGAGCAAAGACTGCCGTAAGAACTCATGAAGGACAAACCGAAAGCTTTCCCATAACTGTAGGATTACATCAAGGCTCATCCTTAAGTCCTTACCTTTTTGCGTTGGTAATGGATGAGTTAACAGGACATATTCAAGATGATATTCCTTGGTGTATGCTTTTCGCAGACGATATAGTGTTGATAGATGAAACTCAGGAAGGGGTAAATGCAAAGCTTAACCTTTGGAGAGAAGTGTTGGAATCTAAAGGTCTTCGCCTAAGCCGATCAAAGACAGAATATATGGAGTGCAAGTTCAGTGCAAATGGAGGCCAAAACGAGTTAGGGGTGAGGATCGGAGATCAAGAAATACCAAAGAGCGACCGTTTTCGTTACCTAGGATCTATCTTGCAAAAGAACGGAGAATTAGATGGAGATCTCAACCATAGAATACAAGCTGGATGGATGAAGTGGAAGAGTGCATCCGGCGTGTTGTGTGACCGCCGTATGCCACTGAAGCTCAAGGGAAAATTTTATAGGACGGCAATAAGGCCGGCGATGCTGTATGGCACAGAATGTTGGGCGGTGAAACATCAACACGTACACAAAATGGGTGTAGCGGAGATGAGGATGCTTCGTTGGATGTGTGGGCACACGAGAAAGGATAAGATTAGGAATGAGGATATCCGGGGTAAAGTAGGAGTAGCCGAAATTGAAGGAAAGATGAGAGAAAATCGGTTACGGTGGTTTGGACATGTGCAAAGAAGGCCTACTGACGCTCCGATTAGAAGATGCGACTATGGGACAGAGGTTCAGGGCCGAAGGGGTAGAGGAAGACCTAGGAAAACTTTGGAAGAGACTCTAAGAAAAGACTTAGAGTACTTGGATCTAACGAAGGACATGACACAGGATCGAGCACAATGGCGTTCTAAGATTCATATAGCCGATCCCACTCAGTGACTTGGATTTTCCAAGTCTCCAACCAAGAAGTTTTCCTCACTCGGGAAATTAAGGGAACACTACCCCAACCTACATGCTCCACTCAGAAAGCTTCAACATACAAGCTTCAACAAAAGAAAATTCAAAGAACTTAGCGAAGAAGGCTTTGGTGTATTTAACACAATACGTTGAAATGAAGGAAAGCTTATTTATTGATATCCCCGATAAGCTACAAATATGTACATATACATGAGTCAAAATAAACACACAAGAGGGAGCCTTCACAAAGGTTGCTTAGGAGAAGTCTCAGCAGTCGGTAGAGCCCCAGAAAGAGAAGGCACCGGAGGGGGATCATTTGGAGTCTCAGTACTGGACAGAACCCTAGGAGGAGGAGGCATCAGAGGTTGATCATTTGGAGCTTCATTACGCGGTACAGCCCCAGAAGACGAAGGCAATAAATGCCTTTGGAACAAACCCACAAATCTCTGATGATCAAGTAAAACCTGACCATCAGTTTCCTTCATCTGGTCAAGCTTCCTCTTCATGTTTGTAGCATAGTCATGTGCGAGCCGGTGCAACTGTTTATTCTCATGCTTGAGCCCTCTAATCTCCTGTTTGAGACTCATCACTTCAGCCGCCAATGATTCAACTTGGCGGGTTCGAGCAAATAGGCGTTGGGCCATATTAGACACAGAACCTGCACACTGAACACTGAGAGCCAGCGAATCCTTAACAGCTAACTCATCAGACCGTTTGGAAAGTAGTCTGTTATCTTTGGGAGTGAGAAGGTTCCTGGCCACCACCGCAGCGGTCATATCATTCTTCATCACGGAATCCCCAACGGTAAGAGGACCAGTTTGGGAGACGAAGGATGGGCGCCATATGTTGTCTGGAGAAGGCGGGGCTGCCTCTTCAACAAGGTTCAAGTCAAAACGACGGTCGGAGGGGCCAGACATTTTCAAATGTGTTGAAGAGAGAAGAGGTCGGACAAATCAAGATATTAGAAGTGCAAGAATGAAGCTTCTACTGGTGGAGATTCAAGTGTGCTTTGGAACTTAATGCCAGCCTCTATAAAAATCTGCACTCGACGGAGCTTCAGAAATCAAAGAGGCGCCTGCTCAGAAATCGAAGAGGCGTTTGCTTTCTCAAAAGTTGGGCTGCTTAGAGATCACGAGGGTTGATCTCAGAAATCGAAGAGCCGTTTGCTTTCTCAAAAGTTGGGCTGCTCAAAGACCACGAAGGCCGATCTCAGAAATCGAAGAGGCGCTCGCTTTCTCAAAAGCTGGGCTCCCTAGAGACCACGAGGGCCGATCTCAGAAATCGAAGAGGCACCTACTTTTCCAGCCTTGTCAGCACCTGTCACACGCACACTCAGCTTTGCGGAAATTATGGGCATTCTGTCAAAGACTTCTGGGGAAGTAGAAAACACATGAATCTTACTGTTCAATCACCCACTTCCCACACGCAACAATAGCTCATGGGTACCACAGATAACTTTGCCAAAGTTCTCTGCCAAAGTTGAGCACGTGAAGCTTGCAGCTCCCACTACATCGCTCTGACCAAGAAGGGTAAAAGAATAGCAAAGAAACAGCACTAACAAAGTTTAGACCCATAAATTTTGAAGGTCTAGCTACCATATTATTACCCACAAGGGTAAAGGAACAGTACCACTGCTGGATAATTGGAAAGTCCATGTATGTCAACCTCTGTGCTTCGTGGCAAGGTAGACTAGCAAACATGCCCAACCTTTACTAACATTCGAGAAAACACTCCCAATAAGATTGCTTGCTCCAAAATCGAAGAGGCACCGTCCTCCGAATCTAAAGAGCCAGACTCCTAACATGACTACTTTCTTAAAAATCGAAGAGCGGGTAAAGGAACAGTACCATTGCTGGATAATTGGAAAGTCCCTGTGTGTCAACCTCTGTGCTTCGTGGCAAGGTAGACTA
Source organism: Malus domestica (assembly GCF_042453785.1). NCBI lineage: Eukaryota > Viridiplantae > Streptophyta > Magnoliopsida > Rosales > Rosaceae > Malus > Malus domestica. Next base: position 1,291,387 of record NC_091666.1, read on the forward strand.
GCAAACATGCCCAACCTTTACTCACATTCGAGAAAACACTCCCAACAAGATTGCTTGCTCCAAAATCGAAGAGGCACCACCCTCCGAATCTCAAGAGCCACTCTCCCAACATGATTACTTTCTCAAAAATCGAAGAGACACTGCTCCCCGAATCTCGAGAGCCAGACCCCCAGCATGATTGCTTTCTCAAAAATCGGTGAGGCACCGTTCTCCGAATCAATCGAAGAGGCGCTCGCTTTCTCAAAAGCTGGGCTGCTCAGAGACCACGAGGGCCGATCTCAGAAATCGAAGAGGCACCTACTTTTCTAGCATTGTCAGCACCTGTCACACGCACACTCAGCTTTGCAGAAATTATGGGCATTTTGTCGAAGACTTCTGGTGAAGTAGAAAGCACATGAATCTTACTGTTCAATCACCCACTTCCCACACGCAACAATAACTCATGGGTACCACAGATCACTTTGCCAAAGTTCTCTGCCAAAGTTGAGCACGTGAAGCTTGCAGCTCCCACTACATCGCTCTGACCAAGAAAGGTAAAAGAATAGCAAAGAAACAGCACTAACAAAGTTTAGACACATAAATTTTGAAGGTCTAGCTACCATATTATTACCCACAAGGGTAAAGGAACAGTACCACTGCTGGATAATTGGAAAGTCCCTGTGTGTCAACCTCTGTGCTTCGTGGCAAGGTAGACTAGCAAACATGCCCAACCTTTACTCACATTCGAGAAAACAGTCCCAACAAGATTGCTTGCTCCAAAATCGAAGAGGCACCGTCTTCCGAATCTCGAGAGCCAGACTCCCAACATGACTACTTTCTCAAAATCGAAGAGAGGGTAAAGGAACAGTACCATTGCTGGATAATTGGAAAGTCCCTGTGTGTCAACCTTTGTGCTTCGTGGCAAGGTAGACTAGCAAACATGTCCAACCTTTACTCACATTCGAGACAACACTCCCAACAAGATTGCTTGCTCCAAAATCGAAGAGGCACCGCCTTCCGAATCTCGAGAGCCAGACTCCCAACATGATTACTTCCTCAAAAATCGAAGAGACACTGCTCTCCGAATCTCGAGAGTCAGACCCCCAGCATGATTGCTTTCTCAAAAATCGAAGAGGCATCGTTCTCCGAATCTCGAGAGCCAGATACCACAGACCACTTTTTCAAAGTGCTCTGACAGAGTTAAAACATGTGAAACTGGCAGCTCCCACTACCGTGCTATGACCAAGCAGGGTAAAGGAATAGCATTACTACTTGTTGTTAGGGAGACTCCTATATATGTCGACCTCCATCCCCAACGGACAGGCAGACCTGCAAAAATGCTCAACCCTTCATCATATCTGAGAGGGCACTCCCAACAAAGCCTTTCGAAATATTCAGCTTTCTTTCCCCCCGATAATACCTCTGCAAACAAGCTATACTAGAGCAAGAATATCTCATATCATCAGGGTTAAAAGCAAGAGTATCTCATATCATGCTTTTTCCCTGTTTTTTCTTTTGGCCTTGTTTTTACCTGCAAGACAAGGAGAAAGAGAGCAATCAGTCAGTACTTGGAATCAAGCTTCCAGCCAGGAATTGACTGCCTGGAACCCCTTACCTGATTACTTACCTGGCATTGCTCTCGAGTACTCATCTTCATCATCTTATGTTTCCAGGGAAGATTCCGCATCTGCTTGAGGAACAGATAGGGCAAGTGCGAAGGATACAAGGAAGCATGTGGAGACAAGCGTAACAGCACACGTGCCGATACATCCATTACTCTGTCAAAAGCAAAAGTATCCCATATCAGCAGGGTGGAACGTACTCTAGATTTGATGGACTTGTTTTGACCCTCAAATTCTTCAGTCGGCCTTATACTCTGGAGGAAACCAGAAAACCCTCCAGCTCAGTTCAAGAATAAGCCTGTGGAAAGTTACTTCTTCAAAAGCAAAAGTATCTCATATCATCTCTTCTCATTTTTCTTCTCTTTATCCTTCATGCTGCTGCAAGATGGGGAGAAGGTGAACAATCAGTCGGAGCTCTGATTGCTTACCTTGTCTGTCACCTCTTTCAGCAGACCCCCTAGCTCAGCGACTTGGGGGACTCCTACTACATGGTTTGTATCGCGCTTGACCAAGCCTGAAACTACAAGTAAGCTTCAAGTGAAATTGATACATTACCTTGTGCATCTCCACCAGTTAAAGATACCACCCCTGGATGGAGGAAGAGTACTTCCAGAGAAGATGCCACATCTACCTATGAGACAGATAAGGCAAGTCAAGACGACACCACACTCCGATACTTAGAAGTTTCGTGATTACGAGATCATTATCCCACAATATTTCGTAATGTCATTTGTACTAAATCATTCACTCGTACTCACTAAAGGAGAGCTTGAACCTATGTACTTGTGTAAACCCTTCACAATTAATGAGAACTCTTCTATTCCGTGGGCGTAGCCAATCTGGGTGAACCACGTACATCTTGTGTTTGCTTTCCTATCTCTATCCATTTATATACTTATCCACACTAATGACCGGAGCAATCTAGCGAAGATCACAAAAAGCGACCGTTTTCGTTACCTAGGATCTATCTTGCAAGAGAACGGAGAATTAGATGGAGATCTCAACCATAGAATACGAGCTGGATGGAAAGAGTGCATCCGGCGTGTTGTGTGACCGTCGTAGGCCACTGAAGCTCAAGGGAAAATTTTATAGGACGGCAATAAGGCCAGCGATGTTGTATGGCAGAGAATGTTGGGTGGTGAAGCATCAACACGTACACAAAATGGGTGTAGCGGAGATGAGGATGCTTCGTGGGATGTGTGGGCACACGAGAAAGGATAAGATTGGGAATGAGGATATCCGAGGTAAAGTAGGAGTAGCCGAAATTGTAGGAAAGATGAGAGAAAATCGGCTCTGGTGATTTGGACATGTGCAAAGAAGGCCGACTGACGCTCCGGTTCGAAGATGTGACTACGGGACAGAGGTTCAGGGCCGAAGGGGTAGAGGAAGACTTAGGAAAACTTTGGAAGAGACTCTAAGAAAAGACTTAGAGTACTTGGATCTAACGGAGGGCATGACACAAAACCGAGCGCAATGGCGTTCTAGGATTCATATAGCCGACCCCACTTAGTGGGAAAAGGCTTTGTTGTTGTTGTTGTTGTATAAGATATTTTCTTTTTGGGCCTTATACAGGGTGAGATGTTCCTAGGAAATTTTGACTATTAGAATTAAGAAAATGAGTGCTTTCACTTTTAAAAGAAAAAAAGAAAGAAAATGAGTACTTTTAGACTATCAAATGCTTTTAACTACTGTAAGTACGGTATAAATTCAAAAGTACTTAAATGCTGGTGTGGGTACGTGTCCACATGCTTGTAAAGATCTCACTAAGCTCTTGGCAGCATATATAACTTTAATGTTTGTTTGTGGTTTTGCTTGCTGGTGTGGGTGTGCGCACATTGCACTCATCTCTGCCATTGAGGGAGGGAAAGAAGGAATTTACAAGTTGAATTGTTTGTACTTGTATTGGGTGTGTGCATGCATGTCATGTGTGGAAGGGATGGATGGAAAAAATAAGTGATTTCTACTTTGAACCATGCTGCATTTGCTTTGCACTGTTTGAAACCTAGCTTTTGAAAATGATGTTTTACTGGATATCTCAGAAGTGTGCATTTGCATTCTGAATTACATATTGCTCTACGTGATGTAGATGTATGCACTTGAATAGTAATGGAAGCGTCTTGCACATTTTGAAGTGCATTTATGATCCTGTCGTCATGCTATTTTGCGTTTGGTATCTACATGGATTGTTACCCTTTTTGGGATTCCAATTTTATCAGTTAGCTTGATCATTGGTTGTGGTTTGAGGAAAATATGCATGTCATTTTCCATGCTTATCTTATTGAAAATATGAATAGAAGCAGAAGCATATTCTGATTATCTTTAGTTCTAGCTGTTTATCCTATTGGAAATAAGAATGGAAACGGAAGGGTATTCTGGTTATCCTTAGTTCTAGCTGTTTCCTGGATAAAATAGGACTTCTGGTAAAATTTTCATTGTTTTATGTTTTGCAGTCTCCATACTCTACACAGTTCACCGAGGAGTTTGATTTTCTAGCGATGAACGAGAAGTTTAAGAAGGATGAAGTGTGGGGATACCTAGGACAGGACAAACAAAGACATTCAACAGAAAGAGTGGATGACAGTGGAACTAGTGGAACTGGTCAATGTTTGGATGAGAAAGAAGGTGGGCTGGTACACAACACAAAGGTAGGACACGGATTTTGTATATACTGGATGGTTTAGCGGTTGAATGCAAATGTTGAGCTTGGAATTAATCATTTTTCTTTTTTTGTTTCATCCAGCCTGCATATAACAAGGATGAGTTCTTTGACACAATTTCATGTAGTTCAGTCAACCGTGGAGGAAGAAACGGACATAGGTTTTCTGAGAGAATGAAGCATGATACTGAGGTTTGCCACTCTATTTTATTTGTTTTTTGGTTGAATATTAAATCAGAAAGTGATCGTAAGTTGCTGTTGGGTGATATATTAATTTAGTTTTAATATTTCTGCCCCAGACATTTGGCAATTTCCAGCAGAGATCTAATCTTGGTTATGGTGGTTATGCTTCTGGGCGTGGTGGGAATTACCGGGGTCCATATCAGTGGGGAAGGGGTTATGGATATGGCTATGGAGGGAGGGGACGCGGTGGCAACATGCCCTTCTAATGCTGGATCGTGTTTCAATGTTCACTTGAGGTCTATGGTTCTCCTTAGCTTCCTTTTACCTCCTCGTTCTTGAAATGAGCATCGAATCCCAAAGGTAAATGTGTGGACATCTTGAGACTTTCTTGTTTTTTAGAGGAGTTTTAGAACTACCACCAACCGGACTGGTTCATGCCTTTTTAGTGCCCATGAGCTGGCCTTTTTGTGCAAATATTGTCCATGATACAATTGGTAAAAAGAGAAATCAAATTCTGGTGTGGTTGTGCCTCTCTCTCTCTCGTCACCTCACAATCTCCAGCATTAGCTTGGGTTTGGTTTTGTGCTTGTGTCTATATGTGTAATAGTTGAAACTGTATACATCTGTGTTTGACTACAATTTTATATCCATCTTGTTCTGCTCTAACTTTTGATTAGAAGCTTTGACACAAAAAAAAAACAAAAAAACAAAAGCTTTTTATTAGAAGCGATATTTCTATTCTCAGCTAGACTAGGGGGAGGGGGAGGGAGAGGGGGAGGGTTCGAACGCGGACTGTAGTGGGTGAAGAGAAATTTCTTATCTATTATGGCAGTCCACTACTTGTGCTTTGGTCTTTTACTTTAAAGCCATCTTCAACTCGGCTCCTCGTCGCGGTGACGATGATTAGGGCGAGTGTGCAACCGATTGCAATGAGGATGAGTATCCCTGAACCAATATAGATTCCCTGTCTAACCAAGTAGCATTCCCCATCCAGCCATCCTCGTCCGTACGGTTGCTCTCTGCTCATGCTAGTTGCCGTGCTCAGCAATGTCCCCCCTATTACAAAGCTCATCCTGCAAGCGCAACAATTGTCAATGGTCATTCAAAATTTACTATTTTAATCGGCATTTTGCACATATCAGATCTTAGTGGTTCTGAGATCGAGTCTGACTTCCATCTTCTTGGGAATTATTAGTGTTTGTACCTTATTTCACCAACCCTAAAACTATCAAGCACCGATCAACTATATATGTTGGGAGACCTACTGAAGAGTTCGTACCGAGACACCATTGCCGAAGCAAATGAGTCTCTCTAACTAGGAGTTCAATTACAATGCGACAATGTGTCAACACCAGAATAAAGTCCTTAAGAGTCCCACATCGACCGTGGAAGACAACAGGATACTCTAGATAAGCTTCATCTGTTCTAACATTCCTTAATCAACTTTATATTTTACTAATGACAATTATACTTGAACCCTTGCATTATGTAAACACTCTATTATTAATGAGAATTCCTCTACTCTTGTAGACGTAGCCAAATTTAAGATGAACTACATACACCTTGTGCATACTTTTTTTTATTTATCTTTAGTCTCTTTACATATCATCTACATTTGATGACCAAAACACCCTTACGAAGGTCGCTCCTTAACACTTTATGTTGTTCTGAAGTTAATCCGATTTGTGCAACAACGACTAATATTATTATAATAATTTTTTTTTTAAATATTGTCACCCCTCAAAACTACTTCAGTTTACATGACCCACATCGAGAAGTACTATTATGGCCTTTTATCTCATTTTGAACTTCTCATTTTCTTATTACAGTGTTGCACGATGATTTAAATCGAATCAACCTCAAAAATCAACTATGTCAATCAATCAAATATTATGCAGCGGAACCATGGCAATTAAGATTTCAATACGCAGCAACACTATGATAAAAGAAAATAATGGACCTAACAACCGTAACTTCGGCAAGTTAATTGACTGGGTAGGCGACTTCTAAATGATATCTTTTGACAAAAAAGAGACGTTTGGTTGATTTTTGGCATCTTTATTGACTAAGAAAGTAGACGTTTATTATGATCTTACAATATTACAGTATGCGAAGGAGAGCCAAGAAAATAAAACTAGAATGTTCGAATGAGAAGGTTGGTAGACATTCGAAATTTTAAACTATTTATAACTCTGTTTATTTAATTTGACAGATAACGATTATTGACACTCAAAAAACACGTCATCCTAAACTTGTTGTGTACAAAATCACAAGAGAAAACTTGTACATAAAAGAGTATCAGACGATATTTTCGAAGTAATAGAGTGGCGTAAATAATTATTTAGTCCAGTAAAACGGAGCACAGAGAAGTGTTGAGTTTGAAACTCTAGCGGTCAGCTATATTTTAATAGATTGCGTGGAAAAGATCCAAGTAATTAACTGTAAACAAAGAAGGGAAATTGAGGAGATTGAACACCTACCAAGAAATGGACAAAAGAGCCATCGAAACCGTCGGTCTTTTGGCTTTGGAGCTGGTGGTTGTAGTAGTGGTAGAAGACGTACCCTTCATCTTCTTCTTCTTCTCATCTCTTGAACAAACATAACTGCAAAAAATCAAATTTCCGACCATCTGGGCAGCAAGCAAACATATCAAGGCTGCAACTCCGAACCCAAATGCCTGACTTTCTGGCAAATAACACATTCTTCCCAGCAACTTGAGCTCATCGTCCTGCAAAATTAAACCCCAGAATTAATCAAGAAATTAACCCCTAATTAAATTAAGCAGTAACCATTCATTGTCATGATCAAACCGTATGTGTTCTGTATGTATGTGTGTGTGTATGTACGTACGTACCTTCGTTCGCTTAATCTCGGCGGCTATGCATGAAACGAAGGAGACGATGCCAAGGGAGGCAACTACAAGAAGAGTTAACGCCATCTCATATTGATGTTTCGCCATGAGAGTCGAGAAGGCTGCTCGAAACAAAAAGAGGCAGAGGAGGAGGAGGAGGCCGAGGTGGAGCCACGGAAGAGGAGGAGGAGGAGGAGACGGAGATTATACAAAAGGACATGGAAAAGTAGAGTGGTGGTGGGCTTTGGGTAGCGTTAGGTGTTAGAGACAGACAGTAGGTACCGGTCTTGCTCTGTAGTCGTTGAGACTTTCTTGCAACAAGTCTTTGATTGCTTGGAAGGAGAGGTACCCATTCCAAAACGTATTTGGATGAATTTGGAATATTTTCCAAACTTTGGACCGGACAAAACAACCCATTAATTTTTTTATTTTTAGAAAGGCTTCTTTAATCAGATATGCATCTCATCAAAGATTTGAAGAAATAAAAGGCATTTGCTGCTGCCACTTAGTAATATTGTCTAGTGATATTCCTCTTCATTTGTAAGTGAGAGATTCTTAGGTTCGATTCTCACTAAAAAGGGATTTGAACCACATTATTGCTAGCCCTTAGTAATATCGTTTGTTAAAAAAAAAAAAATTATTGACCATTTTTCACACTTTTATTTTTAATTAAATGAATAAAAAAGTAAAATAAATTATGAGACGAAAATCTCTTAATCCGACCTAAGATCTCTCACTTACAAGTGAAGAGGAATAACACTAGACTGTAATACTAGGTGACTTAATTATTGTTATTATCATTATCGAGTATAAATTGGGGAACAGTTGGTGGTGTTGGGTTAATGCAAAGTGCACTCTTGAAATTTTAGAAATAAGTGAGAGTATAATGGGGGAGGAAAAACCCATTATGACTCCAGCACCCGGAATCCAAATATTATCTAAATGTAATAAATCCAATTTCTCTAAATTTCATAGTAGGATTCCAAATTTCACATAGATCCCACCAACTTTTTCACTCTTAATATTCGTAAACATTGAAGTACTCTATAATTGAAATTCACTTTCGCGTTTTGATTAAGATTACTTTTATGTAAACGTGCCGTTTATGGTGATGGTAATATTTATTTAGACTTATAAGTTGTTCCAAGTTTTAAATCTTGTGGCTTGGCTTGAGATAATACGTAAATTGAAAGATATAAACTTGACCTATATATAGTTATTTATGCAAGTTTTGTGGCATTATTTTTTTGGGTGTTTTTCCAAGGAAATATATTTTTTATATGTGGTATACAAGACTCATTTGACTTTTATCACAAACGATTATGCTCCAAGTCAAATAAGAATTTACCCCTTATAAGAAAAGAAAATAGAATAAGAGACGACTTGGACTATCTCTATCTCTCACTGGTCACTAGTGTACGGTTGGGATCCACTGTCTGTAGAACCGCACTTCAGTTGGATGGACTAGAATTCTCTATTTGGAAGCACTGATGCTTCCACCGCTTGAGGTTGCTTTCATTATTCCTTTAAGTTTCTTCAAGTTTTCCTTTCCACCCACATGAATGACGATACGATTTAATATTTTATTTGAACAGTAACGGATTCGGGATTCAAATAATAGGGGTTTAGTGTTAAGGTCCAAATTTTTTTAATAAAAACACAGCGCGAAGTGCGCCAAAATATATCAGTTTTTTCGATGACGCATTTTGTCGAATATTTGGTGGTTTTGTTGTTGTCAACTAAACATTGTTTGTTATGTAATATTAACAAATATCGATATATGCCGAAACAATTTCATGAATGTTGTTGATAGAATTTATCGGGTGCTCTCGGCACAACCTGCTGACATATGTTTAGCATATGTTACATCAAACACTGGTTGGTTCATAATTGACCCATATCATTCAAAAGTCTTTGGAAAACATTAGCATGCATTTTCCGAACTCTAAATGATCCTGGGATCATCTTTGTGTCAGTGTACATTCGCCACTGTGTTTGAACTTGATGCATAATTATAATTGACTGATTGCATATTTGTTAAGTAGAAATCGTTGAAATAAAGAAAGATAAAGTGCATAACCCACAGTTGGCAAATTGAAAGTGAAAAGAAGAAAAATTTATGCGTTTTCAGTTGGGAGGATGAGAACTTTTTTATATTCCATTAAGGTGTTTGCTAAAGAGAGTTGCGAAAGTAGCTCTAAGATATAAGGTCAAAACTGGTATTGTGAGGATTATAATGGGCAACACACATAAGGGGAGGCCCAAAACCAAGAGGCCATAGCCAACCCAAAACCAAAAGTGAGATCACAATGCCGAACTAGCTTTATTATTTTGGTTTGAAAACTAAAAACAATTATCAAGCAGGTTTTTAATTTAAAAAAAAATAAACTGAAAAAAAAAAATGATCATCAAACGATCCATTAGCTTGCTACGTAAGTGTTTTCCCTAATTAAGCAGGATGGTTGTTGACGAGAATTTTTGCCATTGTTGAATTGTAACCACCAAGCCACGAATTTGGCTTGATGGAATGAAAAATTGATGCACGCCACAAATTTGACCCTTAACTAGATGACTATTTGACCAAGCAAGGAACCTCCTCTTTGTTTAAGTACTTCAACTCCCTTTGGGGTCAAGGGTGGTTAAGATTGATCTATGCATTTTATTGATTTTCTGGCCTATAGATGAAAATAAATGTATGAGGAATTAATTCAAGAATGTAGAGTGTGAGAATATAAAGAATGACAATAAAATAATAAGAAAGTAAGTACATAAAGTTTACACATACTCAATTTGAATACAAGATAATTAAAGGTGCTTAAACTAATAAAATTAAAGCAAAAAACTTACTTGAATCTATGAACTGAAAAGTAAATTAGTGTAAATAAAACTGTAGACATTGAAATTTTGGTGAAATAAGTATTGACAATTGTATTAAAATTACAACCCCCATTCATTTCACCTACATCATACGCTCACTTCACATACATCACACAGTCATCCCACCTACAACATCCACTTACTTCACCAAACAAATGGATGGTGGTGATTCATTCTCAAAGCCTATAAATAGGCTTCTCCATCAAGCAATAAGGAGGATTTTTTAAATACATTTTCTCTACTCTCAAATTGGAAGAGAATTCACACCACACCAAAGCCTTGAAACCTCAAAACTCTAAAACTCTTAAGCAAATCCCGAAGAATCAAGAAATCCCTCTTTGTTCTTCGTCAAAGTCCTCCTTCAAGATCAAGCCCCGACGGTCCTTGAAGAAAGTGTTCGTCATTCATCATCTGTTCATCCTAAAGATCAAGCCTTGACGGCCCTTTGGATCAACAACATCAATAAATCTACCCATTACAAAGATAGAATCAAAGGCTAAATTTGTAGAAGAGATTGTAACCCCTAAATCATTAATATAAATATTATTTTGTATACGTGTTCTTGTCTCGTTCATCGCAAGAATTCCTGTGTTTACAAATTTGGCATGCCCAATGAGACCTTTCTCTACCTCTCATCTCTATCTTTGAATCCGCAAAAAGCACAAATGGCATCAAAGAAGGCTCAAGTTGTTCTTGTAACCAATGCAAGGAACAAGAGCGTCATCGCTGCAGGTGGTGTCACTTCAGGCATCATAACTCAAAGCAAGGCAAGGGCTCTTTCTGCTACCTCTTCCACCCTTGCATCAACTCCGCTGAAGGAACAAAAGCACTCGAGGCACGAACCTGTGATCACCCTGGCCTCGCTAAGGGCGCCAAGGGAGGAAAGCCGAAGGAAGTGCTCTGGTTCTATGCTTTCCGATGCCGACTTAAGCGGCAGCTCAGCCATGCAAGTCATGACCACTGGAGCGACTTCAATCGATGAGCTGCTGGCTCATATGAATGAAGCGATCGCAAGGCTAACACGAATTGTGGAAGAAAAAGACTCACAAATCATTGCACTCGTTAACCAATTAGAGGCGCAGCAAAACAATAAACCCGACCTAAAGGGAAATCTACTAAAAAGAGAAGTTGGCGAAGAAGATGAGGCTCTGGTGGAGAAAGCCGATGTGAAGCTGGAGCCGGACCAAGCAGCGGCACTCATGGGATCTCTTTCTATCCAGCAGCTGCAGGAGATGATCGCCAGCATCATTAAGGCGTAGTACGAAGGAAGTTCACATGACTCTATACTATACTCAAAGCCTTACTCCAAAAAGATTGACGCTTTGAAGATGCTGAGGGGTTATCAACCGCCAAAGTTCATGCAATTTGGTGGAAAGGGAAACCCAAAGCAACACGTCGCCCATTTCATTGAGACTTAGAAAAACGCGGGGACAGAAGGAGATTACCTCGCCAAACAGTTTGTACGCTCGCTGAAAGGAAATGCTTTTGAGTGGTACATAGACCTGGAGCCTGAGTCAATCAACAGCTAGGAGCAATTGGAAAGGGAATTCCTCAACCGCTTTTACAGCACCCACCGCACTATGAGCATGGTAGAGTTGACGAACACGAAGCAATTGAGGGATGAGCCAGTCATGAACTACATCAACCGATGACGTAATCTAAGCCTCGACTGCAAGGACAGGCTCTCGGAGATCTCTTCAATCGAGATATGTGTCCAAGGCATGCAATGAGGGTTACATTATATCCTTCAAGGCATCAAGCCATGGACCTTTGAAGAGTTAGCCACCCGTGCCCACGACATGGAGATGAGCATTGCTCACTATGAAAAGAAAGAGCCAATCACCAACTTCAAGAAGGACAAGGTGTTTGCCCCAAATGTAGATAAAACTGGGAAGAAGCCCGCCAAGGAAGCTTTTACTATCAACACTGCGCCCATCAAGACCTCATCCGAGCCTATCAAGATCTCCTCCAAAACCAAAGCAAAGAAGATAAAGAGAGGTGAGCCTCCTCGCACCCAAGACAGGTACGAAAGCACCTTGAGGGAATTGAAGCAGAAGGCGTACCCTTTTCCTGACTCAGACATGGATGCAATGTTAGACAACTTGCTGGAAAAGAAGGTGATTGAGTTACCATAATGTAAGCGCCCTGAAGAAATCAATCGCGTGAACGATCCTAGGTACTGCAAGTACCATTGTATCGTGAGCCATCCTGTTGGCAAGTGCTTCGTCCTCAAAGAACTCACTATGAAGCTAGCGCAACAAGGGAAAATTGAGCTCGACCTCGAAGACACGGCCGCAACACATACTACTACAATTGCATTTGGATCCTTCGATCCTGTGCCTCTCCAAGCGATACCTGACCATTCCTATCAATGCTCAAGTTGCACGATACCTTCTGTGCAACCATCGTCGGGGGCAAACGAACAAGATGCACATACCAATGATAAAAAAGGATGGACATTGGTGACCTACAAAAAAACAAGGAAACCAAAACCACAAGCCATAAGACCAAAGGTAGAACAAGGGAGAAAGCACCGTCGCCGCAATAGTAGAAAGCCTAAAAAAAACATAAAAGCTGCTAAGCCAACGTATGCTGGGGAATCTATGGAGCAAGAGCCACGCATTCCTATCTTCTTGCACGAGTACTTCCCGGAGGACTTCTTCCAATAATGTACTATCACTGCATGTCACATGGTCGAAGTAGAAATGGAAGAGCCCTCAAAAGGCAAAGTTATCGCCACTAAGGGAGAAAAAACTCTCATGCTCAAAGAAGGTCTGCCAATACACTTTAGCATCAAGGAAGCGCTACGATTACCAAAGAAGATGCGAAGAACACTGGCAGCAGTCTTGGCAAGTCTTAACGATCACGAAGTGCAAGAAAGTAAGAACGAAGGCTTGAAGCTTCGACCACATGAATGTGCCACATGCTGTGCCGTCGAGGACGCAATCCACTTCACCGATGAAGACTTGTTGCTATGATCCAAGCCTCACAACCGTCTTCTCTTCGTCTCTGGGTACGTAAGGGAGCACAAAGTCAACCGCATGCTTGTGGATGGTGGATCAGCCATAAACATCATGCCAAAGTCAACAATGACTACAATCGGCATCAAGGCGGATGAACTGTCCCTAAGTCGTCTACTAATCCAAGGTTTTAATCAAGGAGGACAAAGGGTGATGGGCATGATCCGAGTGGAGATGTTGGTGAACACAAGTCAAGTACGATATTCCACGTGATTGATGCAAGAACTTCCTACGACTTGCTCTTAGGAAGGCCTTGGATCCATGCGAATGGAGTAGTACCGTCTACCCTTCACCAATGCTTAAAATTCTACCGAGAAGGAGTGAAGGTGATCTATGGCGACACCAAACCATTCATCGAAGCTGAATCACATTTTGCAGGCGCTAAGTTCTACATGGATGAAGACATGGTGCCCGAAGCTCTTCCGAAAAAGATCAAATCCATGGGCAAAGCAACACTTAAAATGAAGGAGTGGCAAGCCATGTCCAAGAAGCAAGAAGAAGAAGCTATGCCATTTTCAAGCAAGAACGATGATGAGCTTGCTAAACCTGCAACAACCAAAGGGAGCAAAACGCCCTCAAATGGATCAAACAAACCCGTCTTCCGATACATCCCGATGTCAAGAAGAAAGAATGGTCAATCCCATTCAAAACTGGAGCAAGCAAAGCCGATGCACAGCGGCATAGGGATAATGTAAAGTTGCTTAAGACGAATGCAATTTTGCCTCTCACACAGCCAAGCGACGCTAAGGTTGCAAGATTACCACAAGGCTTCGTAAAAGCTCTACCAAAAGGGGTAGAACCAAGCTTTCTCCCAACCAAGAAGACCGAAGAAGGTTTTGATCCAAACGCCTACAAACTCATGTCGAAAGCTGGGTACGATTTCACTTCTTCTTCGAATCCTGGAAAGAAGGTTTCAAACACCGTCAACAATAAAGAACATAACCTCACCGAGACTCAAAAGAAGTTGAAGAAGCATGGTTACGGAGTTAACAACAATAAAGCTGGACTTGGCTTCACTCTAAATGCACCCGTGAAGATTTCAAGCAAAGCGAAAAATGCTAGCACTCAACACATCAGCGTGAGCATTGAACAAGATCAAGAGGAGCCTAAATTCACCCCTCGAATGTCAGTCTTCAATAGGATGAATTGTTCAAGACCCAGAACGTCAGCACTTGATCGCATTGGTGGTCAAAACCGAACCTCCGTCTTCAAGAGGCTTAACAGGCCAACATCCCAAAGCTCTGTTTTTGAAAGGTTATCAAAACCTAAGGAGCAAAGCAACACGGCTAGCTCTCCTCCTCGCCAGTCAATTTTAGAAAGACTTAAAGACAACAAGAAGTTTTCTGGAAATAAGGAGACAACGTCAAAGGAAGAAAAGCTCGACAGGCTAGCAGAAAAAGGCAATATTCGAAGCTCAATTCCTTCAAGGATGAAGCGTCAAGCAATCTTGGAGGTTGACGCAAATGGACCATTGAAAGTAAGAAGGCGCACCATCATCCACACTGGACAATCTTCATGCCAACAAACCCAAGAGGACGACACTGAAGAGGAAGTCCAAGATGTCTTCCATATCATGATCCAAGAAGGCAAAGAAGACGAGATCCCAAAAGAAGATGTCACTGCTGTGCCACCACAACTTGAGGATGAGGGGCAAGCCACGGTTGACGATCTCAAGGAGCTCAATTTAGGCACAAAAGAGGAGCAGAAACCTATCTTCGTAAGTGCATTGCTAAGTGCGGATGATAAGCTCATATTTATATATACTTTACATCAAATTCACTTGTCTTTTCTTAGTTAGTTCCTTATATTTTTAAGCTATTTACTTTGTTTTTGTGTTTTCTAGGATTTTTCAAGCAAAGAAAAGAAAAATAGCACAAATTGGATATTAAGTAACAAATTCGTCAAAACTGCCTGTGCAGGTCAGCTGATTTTGGAAGCAAGTTGTGAACAACTCAAAATGAATTAGAGAATGAACCTCATATGCTTGGAAAGCTATGGATGTTTATTTTCTGGAGCATTTCGTGGATTGTTAATATCATTTTTGTAGAAGACGTTATGACCGTTTTAACATTGAAAGGTTCACAAGAGACTGGGCAGTTTGTAACTGTGATGAAAGGAAAAAACCCATAAATCTAGCAACTAAAATTGATGCAGCCAAGAACAAGCCAGCTGATACCTATTCAAATATAAGAGGAAATGAAAATAAAGATGAGGATTAAGTGGGAGTAATTGGCATAAAGGCTACCCAAAGAGTTACAATTGTTTTACCATTTCCTCTCACTTATTGTCATCACTAAATGGCTGTTAGTGGGGTGAGTTATGGAGCAGAAATAGGGCAGCAAGCATGGGCATAAAGGCTGTAGGTTGCAGCGGCAAAAAGGGAGTTTTTTGGAGAAATAATTTAGAAAAAAAAATGAAAAGAAGGCTGCAGGTGCAGCGGAAAGGAAAAAAGAAAAGGCAAGGCATCAACGTTGGGGAAGGAAGGAAGGAAGGAGGAAATCTTGGCATTCTCTTCTCTCGGTTTTATCTTCTCAAACTCATGTCTTTCTTTTGGTTTTATTTGATAATATTGTGTAACTAAATTTTTAGTAGTTAGGGGCTGTTTTGAAGCCCCGAATATGATTGCAAGTTTGTTATGACATT
Organism: Malus domestica; assembly: GCF_042453785.1. Lineage (NCBI taxonomy): Eukaryota > Viridiplantae > Streptophyta > Magnoliopsida > Rosales > Rosaceae > Malus > Malus domestica. Next base: position 1,307,218 of record NC_091666.1, read on the forward strand.
TTGTTTGAATTACTTTTATGAATGGATGAAAATTGGTTCACTACTTGTCTCATTGATGAATTCTTTATTTGTTTTCTATTGATGCATACGTAGTAAGCATATCTAGGATTCTAACGCTATGAATATGTGTGTGCCTGCCCTTGTCGAATGAGGACCTACATATGTTCTAGACTAGTACTTGTTAATTGCGATTAACATGTGAACCAATTTCTAGGATAAGTAAGACAATACCAGTACATACGATGCCTTGTGATGACTTAAACTCTTTTCATTCTTAATGATTTCTACTTGTTAAATCTATGAAAAAGCCATTCTAGATTGCATGCTAGGGACTAAGTTCAGTTGAAAACGCCATTCTCTTAACATACTACATAAGAAAGAGTAATAGGTTGAGTTTTAACATTGAGCCAACTTGAGCATCTTCATCCGGAAATAAAAGGAATTTGAATGAAACATAACATGTTTGCATGATTATTTGGTGGTGGATAGCAATTCCCCTAACTCGTTTTTCTTAATTTGTGAACTACTTAAAATTTGTTTCTGTCCTGTTTCTTTTCAATTTAATTTAATTTAATTTAATTTAAAATGTGTGTCTAGTGTCTTCATTTAAAATTTCGTAGAATTTAGATATGTGTAAGTCGGTCTAATAATTATTTTTCTGTGGCTGGTCAGTTTTTGTGACATTTTAAGTAGTGAGATAAAACAATCTTCTGCGGGAAAGACCCTTATTTTCATATGCTACAATTGACAAATCTTAGTGTTAATAAGGAAAATCAATAGGACATTTGTGTGCTACTTTGTGGTGTGCTTTTAATCCTATCAAATTTTTGGCGCCGTTGCCGGGGATTGTTATTTCTAATTACTTATTTCTCTATTGTTTTCTTTTCTTGTCTAATTAGTGTTTTTGTTTTTGTTTTTGTGTCAGGTACTCTTTGTAGTATATGCATACTCGAAGGTCCAAGAACTATCTCCCCTTGGATGATTACTCTTGGTACCGTCCGGCTGCGGACGTAAAAGTAAGCGCTTATTGGGAGGCAACCCAATATTTCTATTCATTGTCTTTTTATTTCATTTTCAATTTTCCGTTTGTTTTTGTTTTCTAAATTTTCTTGCATGCAAAACTGAATTATTTCTTTTCTTTGTAGGAAAATTTGATCATGCCCACCATTGGAGTTGATTGTAGAATTGGAGTTTGGGGGTCATCGCTTGATTTTACTGCAAATTGGGGAAGTTTTCAGTCCAAATGCTTTATTTTGTTTCTTACTATTTTATTTTATTTGTATTTTATGCATTATTGTGTTTTTTCTGACATTGGGAATAATGTCCAGTTTAAGTTTGGGGGTAAGGATTGAAAAAAAAATGACCAAATTGAAAATTTGAACTGGTTTGATTTGTTTTCGTGTTGTTTCTTTTTGTTTTCTTAGTTAGTTTTATTTACTCTAAACAAAAACACAAAAACATTCAGAAAATTTGAAAATTCCAAAAAATATTGTCTTGTTTTATCTATTGCTTTGAATTAGATTTTTGTTAGTTTCCCGACCCAATAATATAATTGGATTGAATTTGAACTACAGGGATCAAGAACTTAGTAAGCATGTGTTGTGTGAAATTCCTTATTTTCTTGTTAGCCTTGTACATGTTTAATCATTTGTGAAAAACCAAATCCACATAGCCTTGTTGATGTGAAACTAAAGTATGATTTAAAGCTTCGCATGTGAATATAGTAACCATGTACAACCTATGTGAGTTTTTGAGCCAATTGAAAGTGTGTGCATTTTTCATACACTCATATTCTTTCATGTGTGATGAACTTATGTGACTTACATCTCTAGAACTTGCGTAACGATCTTTCGAAATGTTTGTCATTTGATTGCATGAACTTGAAAAGGATAGAGGCATTAGGTTTATCACCATGGCCCAAATAAGCATGTTTCCTAAAGAAAAATGATATCATTAGATTGCCAATTTGAGTCGTATATATTAAGCCTTTTATTTCTTATCACCAGATTTGTCTACCCTTATACCTTAAACATTTTTCCTTACCCTTTCCAAGCTAGCTAGTGAACAAAGTGAGATTGTCTTATGAGAAATGTTTGTCAAGTACTTTGAAGGAGTTTGGCAAAAGAATAAGTGTGGGGGCATTTCATGTTTGTATTTAGTATGTGCAAAATTGGTTCAAAAAAAAAAAAATGTATACAAAGCAAATAAAAAGTTTTTTTTTAAGTTTCAGCATAGGGGTGTGGTTGGAGGTATTAGCATAGTGGTTGGAGAGCTTGAGTTCTTATAAATCTCAACAAGAGAATTGCTTGCAATGTAGCTTGGAACTTGTCTTTACTTATCCTTTCATTTCTATAACCCTCTCCCTAAGCCTCATTACATCCAATAAAAGTCCTCTTGATTTAAGTTTTGAAATTATGATTGTGGAGATGAGATCTTTATGCAATCTTATGGTAGATCTTTCACATTTGATTTACAAGGATAAAGAAAGCAATATGTCGGAACCTCCACTCAAACTCCTGGTAAGGAACCGACTGCCTGGAACCTTTCCTGGTTGCTCACCTAGCACTGCTTTCGAAGTACCCATTATTTCAACATCTTATGCTTCAAGAGAAGATACCACACCTGCTTGGAGAACAGAAGAGGCAAGTTAAAATGATGCATCGAAGCATGTGGAGACAAGCGCAACAAATACATGTGCTGATCATCCGCTACTTCTTCAAAAGCAAAAGTATCTCATATCATCAGGGTCGAAAGCAAAGGTATCTCATATCATGTTTTTCCCCTATCCTTTCCTTTGCCCTTGCTCTTGCTCTTGCCTGCAGAACAAGGAGAAAGGAAGCAATCAGTCGGAACCTGAAATTAAACGTCCGATCAGGAACTGATTGCCCGGAACCTTTGCCTGGTTGCTTACCTAGCATTGCTCTCGAGTGCTCATCTTCAACTATTGACGGGTCTCGAATTTCATCGGCAAATATTCAAGACAGTTGATATGGCGTTAGCTCTTTACACTGAAGCTGCCAAGCATGGATGAATAGCCGAAAAGTGATGCTCTGAAAGACCATTTAAAGGCAAAAGGTTGCGCACCACTTCTACTAGGCAAAAGAAACAAGCAGAGATGAATGCAGCACGATGAGCTGGAACAAATCATTATGGCTGTACACCCTTCTCGGCAAAATTGCATAATCCAGACAGAGGAGTCTAAGTCAAATCCAAGCCCGCCATCATTGCTATAATCAAAGAGCTCGAGAAGCTTCAACAACCTTTCACTGGCATTGTCACTGAAGAGCAAAGTCTCGACACCCTTGAAGATCATACCGTTAACCAAACTGCTCAGGGTTTATATGAAAATGCTGCGAACTTCTTTGATCTTTCAAAGCAAATTCTTTGCAGCATTTGACCTTATCCCCTGACCTTCTTCAATATGAATGGGAAAGATTGAACAAAGAAACAGACCATCACCTCCGCCTCGTGCCTGCCTGCCAGGTTTTTAAACCTTGAAAACTACTCAAGATCAAGCCCCAACGACCCTTGAAGAAATCACAAGTCCTATTCAAGATCAAGTATCCACCACCCTTGAATCAAATCCAGTTCAAGATTAAGTCTGTGGAAAGTCATTTGGAGGAAACCATAAAACTCTCTAACCTAGTTCAAGATAAAGCTGTGGAAAGTCAACAAGCGCAACAAAATACCTGCCGATTCATCCATTACCAAAGCCAAAGATCATCTACCACATGAAGCTCCTTGTGGTCCAAATTTCATCCAAGATCAAGCCTCGACGGCCCTTGAAGAAATTTCAAACAAAATTCAAGAACAAGCCTTAATGGCACTTGAAGAAACTCCCAGTCCAATTCAAGATTAAGCCTTAACGGCCCTTGGATTGACATCTACATTAAGGGACTTCAAAACGCATCTTCTACACATGACAAGCACATGTATACAACACGCCTTGAAGTGGGGGCATTTGTAGACATTGAAATTTTGGTGAAATAAGTATTGACAATTGTATTAAAATTACAACCCCCATTCATTTCACCTACATCATACACTCACTTCACATACATCACACACTCATCCCACCTACAACATCCACTTACTTCACCAAACAAATGGATGGTGGTGATTCATTCTCAAAGCCTATAAATACGCTTCTCCATTAAGCAATAAAGAGGATTTTTTACATGCACTTTCTCTACTCCCAAATTGGAAGAGAATTCACATCACACCAAAGCCTTGAAACCTCAAAACTCTAAAGCTCTCAAGCAAATCCTGAAGAATCAAGAAAGCCCTCTTCGTTCTTCGTCAAAGTCCTCCTTCAAGACCAAGCCCCAACGGCCCTTGAAGAAACTTCCACTAATTCAAGATCAAGCCCTGACGGCCCTTGAAGAAAGTGTTCATCATTCATCATATGTTCATCCTAAAGATCAAGCCCCGACAACCCTTTGGATTAACAACATTAACAAATCTACCCATTACAAAGATAGAATCAGAGGCTAAATTTATAGAAGAGATTGTAACCCCTAAATCATTAATACAAATATTATTTTGTACACGTGTTCTTGTCTCGTTCATCGCAGGAATTCCCGTGTTTACAAAAACGTATTACATGAAAAGTAATGGATAACAAGAATACAAAGGTATTTCAATTTGAGGACTAGTTTCACAGGGGACGAGGTACTTGTTAAAGACTTTTCGAAATCGAAAGGAAAAAATCATGTTTTTTGCTTAATATGTCTTTACGCAAATCTTTGTATGACTCAGACCCACTCTTGTCATATCACCATTTTGATTGAAGATTTGTTGAGCAAGAACAAGATCACCGTTGGATGAGATACCCCTTCAAGTGTGATAGACCTTATCTTCTAAATGGTCGGCTTAAGTGGTCACCTTTCTAGTGATCGACTCTAATGGTCAACTCTCTAGTGACCAGCTCTCCAAAAAACTACTTGGGATGACCACTTCCTCAAAGTGGAAGCACTTCAAAAGACCACCTTTCCAAAGTGCTTTATGAATGGCCACCTCTCTTGAGTGCTCTCTACGAACGATGACCTCTAGCGAGCGCTTTTTACAAAAGGTCTTGCATATCTAAAAGACCTCGGTTCAAGACTTCCTCGGCCAAACAGAACAACAAAAGAGAAAGAGGATCATCTTGCCTAACACCACAACTACAACAAAAAAAACCCACTGAAGAACCATTAATTTCTTTCATAGCAACACCATCAATATGACTCGTATTCCATTTAATTCTGATGAGTCGATCTTATTCTATATCATGCCGTTTAGTTTTTTCCATGGGCCATGCCCACTAGTTTTCTCGCACATGCCCACGACTATTTTATGGGGTCATGCCCACTAGTTTTCCCATTGCCCTCTTGGTAGAATAGTATCAATGGGCGAAAGTGCCGCGTTCCGCTGCGGGTTTTAAATTCGTAGTTTACAGCGATTATGAATCATTTTCTAAATAAAAAAAAAGGATAACAGCACACAATAATGAATTGATACTCAAAAGCCACCAGCAGCTTAATTGCATTCACAGACGCATATATCACTATACACTAATTCGTAGTTTACAGCAATTATGAATCATTTTCTAAAAACAAAAAAAAAAAGAAAAAAGAAAAAAAAAGAATTTGGATAACAGCACACAATAATGAATTGATACTCAAAAGCCACAAGCAGCTTAATTGCATTCACAAACACATATATCACTATACACTTAATACATAGTATTTTACTTCTAAAAATCCCCTCAAACCACAAATCAATACATTCATCTAAATAATTAAAAAAATAACAGAATAACTAAACCAACATGGTAAAATAAGTCTTTAAGCTACATTTAAATTCTATTTACATCAAGAGCATATGTGCACTATTAAAGGAGAGATTTCTAATTTACAGTTATATACATTTCCAAAAGTTTCTCACATTGATTAGTTCGTTCAGTTTGCACTTGCATTTTACTAACTTTATGTTAAGAGTTCTATGTACAACCAAAAATGCAGACATCAACGACTAAAAGGATGGACTTTCATACAAACAAAATATGCAAAGAGAAAAGCACAAGCAGATACTTGAGAGAGAGAGAGAGAGAGAGAGTGTGTGTGTGTGTAATCAGAAAGCAAGCCGAAACATACACATTCCCGATTTTCTAGGAAGTTAACATCATGACAGAATATTCTAAAAGAGAAATTAGGTTCTCCTCCTTCATTTTGCTACTCCATTGATTAAAGTCTTATTCCTTTTCAATTTTTGATCAAGGTCATTGGGTATTAATAACATCATTAATTATTTCAGTAATAAAATATTTTTTTATTTCTAAATATATTCATTTAATGTTAAAAATGTTACAATTAGTATATTTATATTTATGACTAAAATTTTTATCATATATTTTTAGTTTTAGTTTGTACCCATTTTTAATTTGCAACCCTTTTTTAATTTGCAACCCTTTTTTAATTTGTACCCATATATTAATTTCTTTTTGTGCCCATATTTTTTAAAGTTTTATTTGGATTTGTACCCATATTTTAAAAAAAATTTATTTGTACCCAATTTTTATTTTGCCAAATGTACCCATGCTAATTATATGTACCCATTCATGTAATTTTTTCAAATTTTTAATCTTAAAATGCACTCATTCTTAAATATACCAATTTGTTATATGTAAAATGTACCATTTTATATATATATAAAATCTATTCCATTGTTTTCTAATCCATTTTTAAACTTATATGGGTACATTCTTTTTTCTTTGATTTTAAAATGTATCCATGTCAAGTTTAATTGAAGAAATTTACTACTGTTATTAAGCCTAATATCTTTTTTATTTTTTATTTTTTATTTTTTTGTGATTTTGAAGAATGTACCCATGTTTTTATACAATAATTTTTTGGTTAATTTTGATGAATGTACCCATGTTTATACACACACATACACACACTCACACACACAATAGTATATTTATATTTTAATCCCACAAATTATGGTTTTTTTTATTTAAAATCTCATTTATATAAACAACTAAAATTTTTAATTTTTAATTTAAAAAATATAGTAACATACATAGAAATAAATTATCACATTAATTTCAGGGATATGATCAAAAATTGAAAACCAACAAGGTTTCAATCAAAGAATATTCATAGCTAAAGAACGTATCCAAAGTCTCCCTATTCTAAAACAATATAAGAGCATTAACATGCATAAAATTTCTAGGAAAGAATGGCAACACAAATAATCTTCACTAAACAAAGCAAGTACAGATGATGTTCACAGAGGACTACAAATCAACATGTTCCATCTAAAAAGGATCACCATAGTCTTCTTCCTGCCATTATGTTCACTAACTTATACTGAGCAAAAACGCCTGTGTTCCGCTACAGGGAGTGCATAAGTATGATATTGTACCATCAGATTTATATTGCTATTCCTATTCCTTTTTGGCATCATGTGCAAAAAATGTAAACTCCAAGCAAGAGATTAACTTTGATACATAATTGTTAAAATGAGTATAAAACTAACTTGTAATCACAGCAACAATCCATATTACAGATCAGAGATAAACACTGACTAAAACGTGTTCATCCATGCAAACAAAAAGAAAGCACATAAACAGTTTGCAGTATAGCAAAATCCATAGCCAACAAAAATAGGCATATTGTAGTAGCATATATTTTAATAAAGGCCATCCATCGTTTCGTGTATAGGACATTACTCATTTAATAATATAATAACATGCAAAATTTCAAGATACAAAACTCTGACAATAGAAATGACATAGTGAATGACGATAAACACGTTATATCATAAAAGAAAACTACCTCAACAGGTCATCCATCCACCACAAATACGTCTAAGGAGTAGCCATTAGTCGTCAAGAAAACATGTGCTTCACGGATGTTATTTCTTAAATCTGAAGGGAATGAAGAAAGCTAATGAAAAATGACATAAGTTAGAAAGATGTGACCATACTATGGTTCCACTTCTGCAATTATCTTGGATTCAACAACATAAACAACGCATATAATATGTATCAAATGTACTGAATAGTCTATTGCCACCCTTAAATTCATTTTCCACTTATTTCAGACTTTGAATGTTATATTCTGGCCCGGGCCCTCACCACATCCCGGGCTAGACTTCGTCGTAGCACGATATTGTCTGCTTTGGGCCCCGATCATGCCCTCACGGTTTTGTTTCTGGCTCAGACCGGGATGTGACATTGAAGGCTATAGATTTATAATTTTATATTAAACGAAAGAAATTATAATGACAACGAACTCTTCAAATACAATGTCTTCTCACAATTATATTTAATACTCAAGCTTAATGTATTGAGGCGTAATCGTGGTAATAGTCTAGACTCTAGAAATGACAAAAAAACATCTGACGGAGAACCATAAAACATGAATGAGAGTTCGAACCTGAATGAACTTCCTGCTTCATGGAATGCTGCATTACCATTTGCATGTCTAGTGTCTACACATCTCTTAATTACTTTTTGTAGATTCAACATCTAGCTTTTCTCCATCTGCCCTCACATGTTATATATGAATTCCATTTCCTGCATGTTCAGCAAAGTTATGGAGTTAATTCTAACTGAACCTGGACAGACTGGCCAATTAACATTTGGTTAATTGTAATTGTAAGTCCAGTTCGGGCAATCAAGTAAAAAACTTCGTTTGACCATACTTGACCAATCCCGAAACTACTGAGCATCGGTCAACATTATACCGTCAAGGATCCACAAGAGTTTCCCTCCAACCAGGAGGCCAATCACAGTGCGACACGTGTCAACACCAAGAGGCCAATCATAGCGTGACACGTGTCAACATCAAAGACTAATTATAGCATCACACGTGTCAAGGCTAGAACAAAGCTAGAGACTCTCTTCTATAAAAGGAGATCATTCTCTCACAATATTTCCCAATGTCATTTGTACTAAATCATTCGCTAGTACTCACTAAAGGAGAGCTTGAACCTATGTACTTGTGTAAACCCTTCACAATTAATTAGAACTCCTTTACTCCGTGGATGTAGCCAATCTGATTGAATCACGTACATCTTGTGTTTGCTTCCATGTCTCTATCGATTTACAAAGTAACAAAACTTCACCATTTTCCTTTCTAAGTGGTAGCCCAAAACTCCTTCTTCATATATATTTGTTATGAAAGTTGTTAGGCCCAAAGAAGAGGAGGCCTATGCAATTTTTTTTTCTTTGAATTTTTGAATTTCCAATATATATATATATATATATATATATATATATATATATATATTAAGCTTTATAGGTGAAGCTTTGTAGGTGAATTTTTGGTGTTGAAGCTTTGTAGGTGAATCTTTGAGGTTGAAGATTTGTTGGGTACCATGAATTGATTTTGCTTCACACTATCTTGATCAAGAGTGTGTGAAGCTTTTGTAGGTGAAACGTTTGTGTTGAAGCTTTTGTAGGTGAAGCTTTTGTGGTGAAGCTTTTGTAGGTGAAGCTTTGGAGTTGAAGCTTTTGTAGGTAAAGCTTTGGAGTTGAAGCTTTGTAGGTGAAACTTTGGTGTTGAAGCTTTGTAAGTGAAGCTTTTGTGTTGAATCTTTGTAGGTGAAGCTTTGGAGTTGAAGCTTTTGTAGCTTGTAGGTGAAGCTTTGGAGTTGAAGCTTTGTAGGTGAAGCTTTGGAGTTGAAGCTTTTGTAGGTGAAGCTTTGGAGTTGAAGCTTTGTAGGTGAAGCTTTTGTGTTGAAGCTTTTGTAGGTGAAGCTTTGGAGTTGAAGCTTTTGTAGGTGAAGCTTTTGTGTTAAAGCTTTGTAGGTTAGGAGAAACTTTGGAGTTGAAGCTTTGTAGGTGAAGCCTTTATAGGTGAAGCTTTGGAGTTGAAGCTTTATAGGTGAAGCTATTGTGTTGAAGCTTTGTAGGTGAAGCTTTGTAGTTGAAGCTTTGTAGGTGAAGCTTTGTAGTTGAAGCTTTGTATGTGAAACTTTTGTGTTGAAGCTTTTGTTGGCACCATAAATTGATTTTGCTTCACATTATCTTGATCAAGAGTGTGTGAAGCTTTTGAGGATTGTAGTTGCCCTCCATTGATGAAGCTTTCTTGACACCATAAATTGACTTTGTTTCACACTATCTTGATTAAAAGTGTGTGAAGCTTTTGAGATTTGTGGTTGTCCTCCATTGATGAAGCTTTTGATTTCCACCATAAATTGGTTTTGCTTCACACTATCTTGATCAAGAGTGTGTGAAGCTTTTGAGAATTGTGGTTGTCCTCCATTGATGAAGCTTTTAATTTCCACCATAAATTGGTTTTGCTTCACACTATTTTGATCAAGAGTGTGTGAAGCTTTTGAGAATTGTGGTTGCCCTCCATTGATGAAGCTCTTGTTGGCACCATAAATTGGTTTTGCTTCACACTGTCTTGATCGAGAGTGTGTGAAGCTTTTGAGAATTGTGGTTGAACTCCTTTGATGAAGCTCTTGTTGGCACCATAAATTGGTTTTGCTTCATACTGTCTTGATCAAAAGTGTGTGAAACTTTTGGCATTTGTAGTTGCCCTCCATTGATGAAGCTTTTGTGGTGAAGTTTTGTAGGTGAAGTTTTGAGGTTAAAGCTTTGTTGGATACCATGAATTATTTTGCTTTACACTATTTTGATCAAGAGTGTGTGAAGCTTTTGAGAATTGTAGTTGCCCTCCATTTGTTAAAGTTGTTGAATTTCCCAATTTCCTCTTTTTTTTTTCTTTTTCTTTCTTTTTTTTGGGAAAACTAGAAATTTGAAAATGTGGGAGAGACAATATATACAAATTTTGCTTCCACACTGTTGAGCAAGAGATTGTGATGCAAGCCACACCTTGTAATAGTCGAAGGTTTGGATGAACCATATAAATTGAATTTGCTTCGAACGGTCTTGATCAAGAGTGTTTGTAGCTTTCTACGAGTTGTAGTGTTTGCATTGTTCTAGAGGAGAAATGTCTGAAGCAGATGCAAGAGGACTAAAGAGTTTGATCTTCGTATGTCATACACTGAAGCCGTTGTTGGCTTGCAATAAGACTTTATTGTTGACTATAACTCTTGTTAGACATAAGTGCTCCCCTAGTTGAGTTGTAAAGCTTGAGGGTTTTTGATTATTTGTGAATGCTAGGAGTTCACATGTACAAGTTGTACCACTCGTCTTCTGGTTGGTGGAATGAATGGTGAGTTGCTTTCATCACTTGGTTGGTGGTACGAATGTGAGTTCTTTCATCACCTTTCATCACATTTCATCACCTAGTTGGTAGCACGAAGATGAGTTCCTTCTTCACCTGGTTGGTGGCATGAGTGGCAAGTTGCCAGATGATATTAGAGTACGGGTTGTACATTTCATCACCTGGTTGGTGGCATGAAGATGAGTTCCTTCTTCACCTGGTTGGTGGCATGAGTGGTAAGTTGCCAAATGATGTTAGAGTACGGGTTGTACATTTCATCACCTGGTTGGTGGCATGAAAGAGAGTACGGGTTGTACATTTCATCACCTGGTTGGTGGCATGAAGATGAGTTCCTTCTTCACCTAGTTGGTGGCATGAATGGCAAGTTGCCAAATGATATTAGAGTACAGGTTGTACATTTCATTACCTGGTTGGTGGCATGAAGGAGAGTACGGGTTGTACATTTCATCACCTGGTTGGTGGCATGAAGACGAGTTCCTTCTTCACATTTCCTTACCTGGTTAGTGAGAATAAGTGCAAGGTATCGAGGCACATTGTAGCAAGTGTCGAATGACACAAAGTATGTTGAACCATTTCGAAGTACAGTTGGCTTATGTATGGATGTGTTGGAATGTATGATGTTTATGTATGAATGTGTTGGAATGTATGATGTTTCGATATGTGAACCATGTTGGTTGTAACACATAGTATCACATACTTTGTGTCAAAGTACGCAGTGGTGGAGCCACATGGAGACTAGGGTAGTCCAGGGGCCATCCTAGAAATAAATTTATATTGATTATGTAGTAATTTTTGCAATAATGTGCATGTGGTGTGTTGGTATGTCAGGTTTTAAAGGTTTCATTAGGTCCTGAGGTCGACGCCTGCTGACGGAAAGCTACATTTTGGTATTTTTTTTTACCATATATAACTACCCTTCTGCTAACATTCTGATTTCTTTTAAACCTTTTTGTTAGTTCATATAAAACAAGGTATATATATTCGGGAGGAAGATTGAATGATATTTAAAAAAAAAGTATCGTAATAATAGCTTATTTTTTTGTTAGTTCATATAAAACAAGGTATATATATTCGAGAGGAAGATTCAATAATATTAAAAGAAAAATATCGTAATAATAGTTTGAGCTAGTTATAACGTTATTATCAATGTTGCGTTAGATGTCAACACAGGTTCTATTTACTATGACATCTCTCAATACTAATTTTTTCATACAAATTTTAAAGCTCCATCACTCTTGTTTGATTCAAATTTTCCATGATATTACTAATTTTTTTTCATCAATTTAAAGGCCCCTTCTAGCATGAATTTCTAGCTCCGCCACTGAAAGTACGCATGTTGAAGCTCTAAGTTAGAGTATAGGGGTAGGTCAGTGTAGACCAAGTGTTCCAGTGCTAGGAATGCAAAAGACTCAGAAGAAATTGTTTGAAATCCCTCTTCTTTAAATATTTTCCGAATGGCTTGTGTGACAAAAGATCTCAAGCGGTTAAGGGTTAAAACATTTGTAATGTGTATGCCTTCTTATAATAGCATTTCCTTCAGTACCTAGTCCTCCACTTTGAAAGAGTGAGGCTTGGCTCCATAGTCATAATAGTCGACGGTACGTTCACCCCTGGTTGTCTTGATACGAACTTTTATCCCTCTTGTTGTAATGGGCTTGCTGAGATTAAAAATTCTTCCTTTTACCAAGAGACAAATACGTTTGGTGACTTAGCGAGTAGCTAAATGAGGTAGGAGATGATGCAATGGGTGTTTGAATGGCCAAGATTTCCTTACTTGGTAAAACTTGACTTCCACTTCCCACTTGTTGATAGGGGTTAACCATATGGGGGTTCCCTTGGTATGTCCTTACTTCGGCGGAGGCGTGGTTGTAAGCCTATGCCATCACCTCATAATATGTCTTCCAAGTGTTAGCATTGATTATGTGCTTGGAGAAACAATCATGTAGGCCTGCCGTGAAGGCTTTGAGGGCGGTTTTGTCATCTGCCTCAACGTAGTGAGAATACTCATGGCTGAAGCGATCGGCATACTCTCGTAGTGACTCGTCCGGCTTCTAGCGAATAGTGTACAAGTCATCTACATAATGTAAGTGATCGGTCTAGAAAATGTGTTAAGAGACAAAAAGTTTCCTTAGTTCCTCAAATGATTCTACTGTCTTGGGTGGAAGACGACAATACCAGTTTAGAGCTCCGCCAGAGAGGGTGGAAAGGAAGAGAAGACATAGCTCTTCGTCGGTGTGCATCCGATATGCCATGGTGGACTCAAAGAGGTTAAGGTGTTCAATCGGGTCCTCCCTTCTAGTATAAAGTTGTAAACCAAGCTTTTGTTTTGTCTTCGCTTGAAGGGAGGTGTCGAGGATCTTATTTGTGAAAAGGTCAGGCCTGGGTTGGTTCCAATTAGGTATCTCGGCATGACTTTTGGCCTTCAACTTGTTTATTTCCTCAAGGAGCTGTAGGACAAGGGGGTCCTGAGTGGAGTCATGTACCATTGGAATTTTCTTCCGTAAGTCTCCATCGTCTCTCGGAAGTAGGAAAGTTTGAGCAAGAACGTGTGATTTTTCCTTGGACTCGCCGTACTGACTTCTAGGGCGAGTCTGTCAGAATACCTCCGAGTCCTCTGTACCTTCATGTTCCTCTAGGACCTATCGTTCCTTTCTTAGATAGACAGCTGGCTTGGGTCATGGAAAGGGACCAAGTCTTTCAGAAACCTTTGGGTCATTGATCTCCGAGCTTATGTGGAGGGGATTCTCTCGACGTTGCTTGAAGAAGTCTCGGCAGTCACAATAAACGACTTTCGATCCTTCTAACCCTTCTGCAATGAGGTGTCTTCCTCCACTTCTCCTGCTTCGGGTCGAAACAACTGGGTTAAGAGAAGTCTTATGTTGATCAATGTTTTGATGATTAGCTCGCTCTTTATCAGGGATACCTATGTCGAAGGAAGGTGACCCTCCGTGTTGGATGGGGCACCCAGATGATGGTTGATGTCCACAGGGGCAACAAGCTCGTGTGTTTGAGTACGCCTAGTTTCGTGGAACGTCTCGAAAAGCTTCTCATATTGTTCTTGGAGGATCTCATTCTTTATTGCTATCTTGTTGTTCTAAGCCTCCAGCTCCTCGACTATAACTTGAAGAGCAAGCTTCTTTCCTTCCTTCTTTCGTTGCTTCGCTCTAGGTGCAAGATGGGTGTCATTCTGTGTGTCGTGGCTTCCTCCGCTCCCCATGTTGGAGAGGGATGCCTAGTCAAAAGAGAGTGTACGAATGGTGGAAACCAGCTTGACAAAACTGAAGAGAGTGGGAATAAGTGTCGTTCCCACATACGACGCCAAATGTTGATGCACAAAATTAGTGAGGACTTTGGTACAACAGAAAGTGTCAAGTTTGTGACCCTCACTAGATTGCTTCGGTCACTAGTGTGGATAAGTATGTAAATGGATGGAGACAGGGAAGCAAACACAAGATGTACATGGTTCACCCAGATTGGCTACGTCCACGGAGTAGAGGAGTTCTCATTAATTGTGAAGGGCTTACACAAGTATATAGGTTCAAGCTCTCCTGTAGTGAGTACTAGTGAATGATTTAGTACAAATGACATTAGGAAATATTGTGAGAGAATGATCTCCTTTTATAGGAGAAAGTCTCTAGCTTTGTTCTGGCCTTAACACGTGTCATGCTATGATTGGTCTTTGATGTTGACACATGTCGCGCTATGATTGGCCTCTTGGTGTTGACACCTGTTGCGCTGTGATTGGCCTCTTGGTTGGAGGGAAACTCTTGTGGATCTTTGACGATATAACATTGATCGGTGCTCAGTAGTTTCGGGATTGGTCAAGTATGGTACAAACAAACTTCTAATCTGAATAACCAAGCATATTTACACATTATATTCCTCTTTTTGGTTCCCTACAAAATACATTTTGTAGGGAACCAAAATATCATTCAAGACCACAGCAATATGCTAACCTACAACCCATATCGTCATTCCAAATCTGTGAAAAAAAAAAATCAATACCAATTCAAATTCAAATGCCAAAATTATCCAATAATGTTTTAAAATATTACAATTTTTTTTTTCGGCTTAATCAATTAGTTTAGCTTCAATGACCTCCTCAACATTTTGGACAGGCAAGAACTTTGCCTGGAGAGCGAAAATACAATAATATTTAGATGAAAAGTAACCAGGTTCCTATCACAGTAATATGCCAAACAAAATATTATTCAAGACCACACTAATATGCCAACCTACGGCTCATCTCGTCGTTCCAAAATCAGTGGGAAAAAAAAAATCAATGCCAATTCAAATTCAAATGCCAAAATTATCAAATAATTTTTTAAAAGATTATAATTTTTTTAACTTCATCAATTAGTTTAGTTTCAATGGCCTCCTCAACATTTTGGAACGGCAATAATTTTGCCCTGAGAGCCAATATCTGTCAACAAAAACTCCACCTTAAGAGCAAGTTCACCCATGGACATTGCTCGGGGGACAGGGGAGAGGAAAGGGCCCGAAGCCCGATGGACAGTGCTCCAGCCTTGGAGAGCCCGGGTGAGGGTGGGAGCCCAAGGGCTGGGAGGGGTGGGGAATCGCTGGGCCTGCAGCTCGAGGGCCAAGCCTTATTTAATTTTTTTTGTGTCAGGCGCGTGCCCCACACTCGCGAGTGGGAACGCGTCGCCCGACCGGAAATCAGGCACCAGGGCCCACACGCGCAGAGATGCCTAGTGACCGATGGGAAGCCACGTGGCTTCCACGGTCCGTTCGATCCCAAAAGGTTTAAATACCAGCCGTCCGATGCAAGGGCAAATTCATACACCCTTCCAAAATCCTAGCAATCGATGAAAATTTGAAACCAAAAAAAAATTGGGGGAAATTAATCTATTAATCAAATTTACTTGAGGAGATGGAGAGGGCAATTTTCGCTTGCCTTCAGTCAAGATAAATTTGTAAAATGCAGTGGTGGATGAAGTGGTGGCGGCGGCTGTCTGGGTTTTGGGTGAGCAACAGCGATCTGGGTTTTGAGTTTAGAACGGTGTGGAAGAATATGGGTGGTGAAATTGATTTGGATGAGCAGGTTGTCGTGTGGATTCGAACTACAACCAGAAGGAAAAGGTGGTGGGCGTGTCGATTCGGACAGGAGCAAGAAGGAAGAGGTGGAGGAAGAAAGCCGCGAGCGGACCACCCGTAAAACTGGGCATTTTAGTATTTTCACTGTACACCGTAAAATAAAGGAAGGGAAAGAGCGTTTGAAGGGGGGTAAATCTGTCCTTTAACTGTGCTTAGGAACTTAGCTGCTAAACTGGGTTTTAATATAATATAGAATTTCAGATTGGGATATAATAAACACATTATTTTTAACATCTACACATGTTTAATCTTATTCATAATTTTCGTGTATTTATTCAATTTTGCGATCCGAGTTTCATAAACAAGAGGATTTTTAAGAAGCTAAAAAGAGTGTCACCTCCTTTCAAATCATAAGGAAAAATCCACTACATGTGGAAAGAGGTGATTTGCATGGGGGCACAACGATTTTTCCATCAGGGCCATGGGCGGTAGCCATGATAGGGACTAATTGCGACATGGCAGCTGCATTACAAATTTAATTTACTTGAACCGAAGGGCACAACAGTTTCAAGTTAGAGGAATCGAGATCAAACTAATGTGACATGATTGAGGATTCTAAGGTCATCTCCAATGGAGAACGAATGGGGTGATATAGCCCATTTTAACAAAAACTTATCTTTAATAGGTTGGTTAAATAGAGGGTAATGTTAGGAAGATCAAAATTTTAAACTCAATTTTGCAAACCAAATAATATGGTTGTTGATGATTGTATTATTAAGTGTTGATTAACATGTTTATTTCTTATTGACGACATATCATTTGGTTTGCAAATTTATTTTAAAATTTTAGTCTGTCTAGCATTACCCTAAATAAAATCGTGAAAAAATTCAAAGGCAAATGACTGATGAGCCAAAAAAAAAAGACCCCTACGTGATTTCATCTAAATAAGCTATTAGGGTCCTAAAGCATTTAGTTACAGATCACTACTAATATTGGTCCTTTGTATTATTGATTGGAAATTCAAGAAACAAGGCAGTAATCCAAACACATGATAACCATCATATGTCACAAACAAGCTATGTAACTTCTTTATCATTCAATAAACATGTGACCGGCAGTACACTAAGAGTCTAAGACCAAATTTGAAAAAGAAAGGGCTGGTAGTGAATTAAGGAGAGAGTGACTGGCGGTGACTGGCCGGTGATCAAGCGTGGAAGGTGGCGGTCTGAATGCCCTTGATGGGGTTGGCGACAGGGTCAGGAGCATCATACTTGCTGAAGAGTTTATAGGAGGAAATGAGTGAAATGAGTGCATAGCAAGTCACCGCCACAAATGTAATGGCAACAGAAATTGTGGCTTTGTGACAGAATCCGCCAAAAGATTCACAAGCTGCACTCCAGGTTGCGGCTGAATTGCCCTTGTATGCCAAATAAAGCACCTCCATTGACGCAGCTCCGGCAGCCAGAACTAAGTAAGTGAGCATCTGGGTGTGTAACATTATAGTTTACACAAACTTCATTAAAAGTCCAAGAGACGGGAAATAGAACTTTTATTATAGACGGTAAATAGTGTGAATAACAGCTTCCAAAAGTAAAAAATACATGAAACGAGATAATTACATGATCAAGGAAGAAGAAAGTCCAGGCTTGAGACTTGGTGGCCGCACGAGCCTTGGCTGCAATGATAGCGGAGAGAAAAGAATAACCGGCACAAATGCCATTGGCGTTCACCAAATACCTGCAACATCCATATCATCTTTACAATGATTTCAGACGACAAAGTTCTAACTGTGTTCTTAGTTATATTTAATATAAATTAATTAAAAAACTTATATAAAAAGATTAAAACAGTAGAGTTAACAATCATTTAAAAATATATATAAAGTAAAATCCGCCTGGTAATGTTTCTTCAACAACTTCATCTTCCTAATGGTGTCGCGTTCATCGGATTCCTCATCATGGGTTGAAGAGTCGTGGTCGTGGACCTTCACAGTTTATGGATTGTATTTTTTTTAGAGGCCTATTCCTCTTTCACATGCCATGTTTTTTCAGTACGATTGGGTGATTAATGAGTTACCATTCACCCTGGAAATGGCGGAAAAAGAAAGCCATCTCACATGAATACCATGTGTGGGAGTTCTATTGGTAACCAATATGATGATGTTTTAGTTTAAATTCTGGAAGAGAACTAATAGCTGAGTATTCCAAAGCTAAATCTAGTGTATCATAACGATGTTCTACTCTAAAGTTAGGGGATATTATGCTAGGTAAGCCACACAATAACCATCCATAACTTAGTATCGAACTTGACACAAATATGTACATGTTTATCATCCATGAGAGTCATACTTGAAACATCTCGCTTAGACATGTGATCAATTAAATATCATTAGACTAGCTAGTTGGTTCTAGTAATTGTGATCTTCAGTCTAAAATTACTAATTTCCATTAGGATAATGCGCATGTTTTCCAAGGGGACCTGTTTGTCTCTCCACTTATAATTAATATATCTTCACCATATGAAGTTTTTAATCGAAACTGTTTATACTCTTTATCATCATTTAAGATCATATACGCAAGAAGTCATTCAATTTGAAGATTGTTTAATCAGTCATATGCATCAAACAAATGAATGATTTATTATAAAGATGCTACTTGTTACTAAAACCGTCGATTGATTTAACACGCATAGATGGCTAAACGAGCTCCAAATTGAATGATCTTTTGCAGATATGATCTTTAGATGATGATAAAGGGTATGAACGGTTCTGATTATGAAGTGCATCTACTTGAATTATAAATGAGGGACAAGTAGATTCCCCTATGAGTGGAACACAACTATTATTCTTTCCATTATATTCACTGTTATCATGGACAATAAATTAAATAAATTATAGTAATTAGTCTAAAAAAATTGATCCTTCACATATGGATTGTGGCAGCAGTTAATCATATTTAGATTGATTATTGTATCTGTCACAGTGCATGTGAACTTGAAGATTTTCAACTTCGATTCTAACATTATTCTAAAGACTTACAAGAAAAGGATTAAAATCTGGTGATATATAAAATGGAGAGCACATATATGTCTGTGTGTGTGTGTTTGTGTGTGTATATACATACATACCTGAAAGCTCCGAGATGGGAATAGGAAAGAGAGCCAAAGTCATTGGTCTGGGAGTCGTGAAGCATGACCACAAGAGCCACCACGCAAGGAGCAATTGGCAGCAGCCGGAGCAACGTCTCTGCCGTACGCAAGCTGCTGCTACTGCTCCCATCTTCGTCTCTGGGCCCCATCCCCACCACTTCCATTGGAGAGGTTGGAGCAGCTTCCTTATCTACCACATTCATCTTCTGTTTCTGTTGCTTTGCCTGGTTTGATAGCTTCCCTTCTCCGTGATCCCCAGCTTGCTTGCCTCTTTGGTCTTTGAGGACCTCCATGATGTCTTAACTAGCTGCTAGCTACTTTATTAATGGAACTTTAATTGCGGAGTGGGTGTGGAGAGCAATCAATGCCATTAAGGCTCACCGCGCATTTCCATACAATCACGTACCAAACGTATGATAAGAACTCGCACATAACTTCACCAAGTTTAACTGATTACATAAAACGGAGGGATGCTACGGGCCCTTTCTTTTTCTTTTTTTTTTTTTTTTTTTTGAGAGTATCAATCACACATCAAACAAACGAGAACTTATTTGGTATCCTAATTAAGTTCAACTTTTTAAACTCAATAACATTTTGAATTTTAGTCCTTGAATTCTTGTTCAGTAGAACTTTTAAAAAATTAGATTCACCAAGAAGTTAAAAATATAGGTTTTTTTTAAAAAAAAAAAACACTAAAGATAAGTTTATAGTGGTTTTCTTTCTATCACTCTCTCTCTCTCTCTCTCTCTCTATTTCTATTTTTCCTCTCCTCACCCTCTCATTCTTCTCTTCTCACATCCTCACCCTCTATCTTATCTCTCTCTTCTTCTCACTGTCTTTTTATCTGCTCTCTCTCATTATCCTCTCTTTCTTCTCTCTCCTCACCTCCTCACCATCTCCTTGCCTTTCTCTCTCCTCGCCCATTATTTCCTCTCTCTCTCTCGAGCTTCTCTCTTTCTCGATCCTTTATTTCTGTTCAAGGTAGTTTGAATTCAAACAAAGAGAAAATATTTTTTTAAAAAAATTAATCAAATAGGATTTTGAATATTTGATATTAAAAAATATGTATATTCTTAAGAGATTTTCTTTGAAAATGTTTTTAAGAACAACCAAAGTTTTTTGGGCCCTGAGGGACCTTACATATGCTTATAAGTAGTTAAGCTATTCTCCATATTCTCAATTAATTTTATAGTAGAACCTCAACTTTTTTGATATTATCAGAGCATGTTGGCCCACATGACACGGAGACGTATGAAATGTTAAATCTAATGTAAGATATGGAATGGAATACTATAACTAATATCCCAAAATAAATATGATAGTGGGTTCACCCCTACAAAATATATACAAGTATGTACACTAAAAAAAAAATACAACCCTCGTTAGGCCAAGACAAGCCCATGGTGCACAACTGAGAGTCCCAAAAGAAATAGTACAAGAGAGGATAAATGGGTAACCTAAACGCTCTAAGTCTCTAATCTCTGCACTACTACCCCCACCAACTTTTCATCATCTACTCAGACCTGTCACCTATACAATCAATGCCTACAACATGGGAATGGTGCACTGCGCAAACAACAACCTGGATAAGCTGCGAAGCTCGTGTGAGTGACCATAATACAACATATGTGATAATCAATAAAAACAGAACATCAATCACGGTTTATAGTCAAGTCACTGAAAACTCCGAAGGAGTCACCCGGACATCCAACGGCTTTTCTAATTCAAACCACAAAGATTCTCAAAAACTATCATTCATAAATACACTAAAAACTAAGGCTAGAGTGACGCAGTTCGGCCGAAGCCTACACTAAGATATAAGGATCGTCCATTGCGGATTAACCAAGCACGATTCATAAATATTATGGTCTCCTATCGCGGATTAACCAAGCATGACTATTCATGTACCACTGCTACATGGTGCAAACTTAGTGTCACCTAACCTCGTGACACTAGGGTAATGGTCCTCTACTAGCCTTCACGTTTCTCAAACATTTCAAATATATATTTTAAACCACAATTTATAAACATTTCAAATAGGCAAGTCACATAACATTTCATAATGTAGATCGATGGCAAACTTTATAAAAACAATTATTTAGCATAAAACATAATTTAGAAATCCATGCTGTATCCACAAAGTATACTAGCATGGGAAGTTTTCATGGTAATAACTATATCACATACATTAAAGTCACTCATCCGGAGTCCTCGATAACGCACCCTAGCACGATAATCAAGATCACGTACTATCATTACCTAAGACAAAGTACCAGTCCACATTTAGAATTCTTTCAATAAATCATATAATCAAAAATTCTCATACGCTCCCCCTACAACAAAAGAAGACAAATCGAGACATGTTGATAAAAAGTCAACGGTCAATGGTAGGGTCCACAACCCTATGTAACTTGGTCCGTAAGATCCAGCCACTGGATTTTCGATTCGTAAGTTCTCAAAGTCCTCAAATATTACATATAATAATATATTAAAGTTTGGTGGCGATCCAACGGTCGGATCATCGTTTGCTATATGTTCAAGTGGCGGACCTCAACGAAAATATACTCAGACGATGGAATTTTGTCAATCAGATGTCAAATATGAAATTGGGGCATCCAATTAAGCCTAGGAGGTCAAGTGGTGTCTCGGCCCAAGTGCCGCCGCATGCAGTGGCAAGCCACCCCAATTCACAGGAAAAATCACCTAATTCCAAAAATGATCAAATTACACCAAAATGAAGATCATGAGGAGAGGAGTAATTTTTATACCTGGGCTAAGGTCCAATTTGGCTAGGAAGTGGCCTGAAAATTCTTCGAACCGTCAGAAACCCAAAAAATGGGTGAATCTCAATTCATCTACTCCGGTGATCCGCCGCCCCCAAACTTGTTTAGGGTTTGTTCCTGAGCTCAAGAAATGTCTAATGGTGGTGGTAATTGAAGGAGAATGTTTCAGAAATGGTGGATCGCCGGCAAGGGTTTCATAGCACTGACATAGGTGTTCTTCGTGGAATCATGATGAAATCTCGTCGATTTTGGCTATAATGGAATGATGGGATGTCGTGGTGATGTTGGTGGTTATGGGAGGTTGAAGTAAGCTAGAAAAATTGACAGAAAACCCTTTGGAATAGTTGCACGAAACGGGTCAGGAGATCGGGTCGCCGGGTCTGAAATGGGTCGAAGGTTTGGGACCTGGTTGGCTGTTCTTCTCCTCTCTCTTTTCTTTCCCTTCTCTTCTTTCTAATTGGGCAGTCCCCATCTCCTTTCTCTCATTTCTCTTCTCTTCTTTCCATCATAGCCACACACGTGGCTTCATCATAGCCCTTCCTGCTCCAGCAAAGCTGAAGCCTTATGGAATTAAAGGTCAAAATGATAAAAATATCCTTGACTTTATTCATTTATATCTCATTCATTAAAACTCTGATTTCCGAACGGTTTTCGCCTATGCACTCCTGAGATCAAGCTTTATTCAAAAGCATTAATTATGACCTCAATAGGTCTACGAATTTTAAAAGATTTGTTTATACCATACTTAGGGCATCCGTATTTAGATCTCGTACAAATACTCGGGGGACTTGAATGTAATTATGTAATAAAGGAATGGGCAAATATGTAATAAGTGAGGAGCCCTTATTCTATAAAAGGACTCATCACCCTCACAATTGGGGGAGGCCATTTCTTAAGCCTTCTCACCCCTCTCACATCCCCTCTGATATTTAGAGGTTCTCTCCCTCACAAACAGATAAATACATAATCAGTGTGGACGTAGCCCAAACCTTGGGGTGAACCACGATACATCTTGTGTTATTTACATTTCTTGCAGTTTCACGGTCGGATTTACGTTGTTCCAAGACCTCCAGTTTTGTTCATCAACATTTGACGCCGTCTATGGGAATCGATACGAAAAGTTGTGTCGATTCTCTTTCATTTTTTCACCTCCACCGTGAATCTACAAAATCACAAAAAAACCCAGAAACGGAAAAGATCCAAATCTCAAGCACTCATCAGCTCTCTATCTCCCTCCCCCATGTTCTCGATCATAATCTGCAAGTCCTTTACTTTTGCAAAGAAAATCCAAAACCCATTAGTTTTCATCCATCTGAATTCGAAATCTCCCCTTCCATGGCTTCACGAAAGCTTCTGGATTTATGGGTCGTCGTCTTCTTCCTTATAGCCCTATTCCTCCGCCTTGGCTCCACCGAGAACGTCAACTGCTACTTCCCCGATTTCAACTTCTGAAACCTTACCTTCCTCGGTGACTCACACATCCAAAACGGCGTTGTTGGCCTTACCCGCGAGCTCACTGTCCCCTCCTCTAGCGTCGGCGTCGTCATCTACAACAACCTAATTCAGTGAGATCGAACCTGTTTACCCGCTCGAGAACCATACCCAGTTCGCCATGGTAGCCACACGCCGTAATACCAAATCAGGTACTGCTAGCAGTGCCCAGAGAAGGTCCAGTGGCCCACATCGGAGCTGGGCCCGCCTCCGTCATTGTACTTCAATGCTGGCATGTTCGTGTTCGAGCCAGTCCTCGAGACCTACCATGACCTGTTGAGGACTATCAGAGTGACCCCTCCGACCCCGTTTGTAGAACAGGATTTCTTAAACATGTACTTCCCGAAAATATACAAGTCAATTCCTTTGGTATACAATTTGGTCCTCGCCATGCTTTGGCGTCACCCGGAGAATGTGAAGCTGGACAAAGTCAAAGTTGTTCATCATGGTGCAGCATGATCGAAGCCGTAGAGGTATACAGGGAAAGAGGAGAACATGCAGAGGGAGGACATTAAAATGTTGGTGAAGAAATGGTGGGATATATACAACGACGAGTCGCTGGATTACAAGAAGGCAGCTGGAGTAGCAGGGGCATGAGGAGTTGTGGGTCCAGGAGCAGCTTTAGGTAGTGAAGGGGTGAATGTGCAGCCGTTCATTGACGCTCCATCGTCTGGAGGAATGCAAACTGCAACCTTCAAGAGAGAGAGAGCTGCCATAGGTAAGCCTCCGAGCAACGGCGGCCCTGCCTTCTACTTCGTCCAGTCTAAGATTCCAGTGGTCTGCTGTGGTTGGAATTGAGATGGGGACAAGGTCCTATCAGAAATCAGGCTGAAAAAGAAAGGCAATGGCGGACAAAGCAAAAGGAAAAGAGAAAGAAAAGGGAAAGTAAAAG
This sequence comes from Malus domestica, assembly GCF_042453785.1. NCBI lineage: Eukaryota > Viridiplantae > Streptophyta > Magnoliopsida > Rosales > Rosaceae > Malus > Malus domestica. The sequence goes on from NC_091666.1 coordinate 1,331,772, forward strand.
CAAAAGCAAGTAAGTGTGTCTGGAGATTGAGAGATCAAATAAAGGAACAGAAAAGAAAAAAAACCATGTTGTTGGGAGAATATTTCAGAAAGCAGAAAAGAGGAAAGCAAAAGGGATGCACATAGGGACACTGCAAAAGCAAGGAATAAGCACCCCACCAGAATGATGTAATTTATTTTCCTTATCTTTCGAAAATATCTGTATAAACCCCATCAAAGGGTATAAATAAAAAAAAAAAAAAAAAAGGGCAAGCCCAAAATAATGGGCTGCAATGTCATGTGGATGGCGAAGGCCCATATGCCTAAAAGAGTCAGGCCCTCTATTATCACCAACCAGGTGACCAAAATTACGTCCAGTACTCCAAAATTATTCGGCAACCTGCCGCTATTACCACCAACCAGGTGATCAAAAGTACGTCCAGTACTCCAAAATTATTCGGCAACCTGCTGCTATTACCACCAACCAAGTAATGAAATGTACAACCCCGTACTCTAATATCATTTGGCAACTAGCCATTCATGCCACCAACCAGGTGATGAAATGTACAACCCGTACTCTAATATCATTTGGCAATTAGCCATTCATGCCACTAACCAGGTGATGAAATGTACAACCCGTACTCTCATTCATGCCACCAACCAGGTGATCAAAAGTACGCCCAGTACTCCAAATTATACATGAGCATTACTCATGTCATTCATACATAAACATTCATGAGCATCACTCATGACAATCATACATAGACATTCATGACCATCATTCATGTCAACATTCATGAGCATCACTCATGACAATCATACATAGACATTCATGACCATCATTCATGTCAACATTCATGAGCATCACTCATGTTAACATTCATGAGCATCACTCATGGCAACATCCATGAGCATCACTCATGTCAATCAACATAAACATTCATGAGCATCACTCATGACAATCAGCTTCAAAAGCTTCATTTACAGAGCTCTAGCTTCAAAGTTTCACTTGCAAAGCTTCACCTACAAAGCTTCAGTGCATGGTATACAAATACCGCCTCCGAACAACAGCCACTTCGGCCCATACATGGATTCAATTTGAAGTCTTTAGTCAATAGACTCTATTGACCGAAGACTTGGGGGACTACATTATGTACCATATATTGGGCCTCAACTGGGCCTCATGAAAAATACATAGGGGACTTAGCCCATTATTTATGTATTGAGGAGCGAGCCCTTATTCTATAAAAAGGACTCCCTCACTTTCATTAGAGAGCACCTATTATTCATGTACTGAGGAACGAGCCCTTATTCTATAAAAGGGACTCCTTCACCTTCATTAGAGAGCATCGCCACCAGCTGAGCAAACGCCTCACCGCGAGCATCACTCCTAACCCATCACTTATGTACTGAGGAGCGAGCCCTTATTTTATAAAAGGGACTTCCTCACCTTCATTAGATAGCAACGCCGCCAGCTGAGCAACCGCCTCGCCGCGAGCATCACTCCTAACCCATCACTTATGTATTGAGGAGCGAGCCCTTATTCTATAAAAGAGACTCTCTCACCACTATTAGAGAGCATCGCCGCCTACTGAACAACTGCCTCGCCGTGAGCATCAACTCTAGCCCATCATTTATGTATTTAGGAGCGAGCCATTATTCTATAAAAGGGACTCCCTCACCTTCAACGCCACAAGCCGAGCCAACCAAGGCAACATAAGCCACAAGCCGAGCAGCCTCGCAACATGTGCTACTTATAGTTAAGCATCATTTCACTTTGAGCACCGTCTCATATCAAGTACCAGTTCAAGACGACATCTAGTTACTTCGGCCCACACAGGGACTGAATTTCAAGTCTCTAGCCAAAAGACTCTCTTGACTGAAGACTTGGAGGACTACTGTTTATACCATACTTAGGGCCTCCGTATTTAGATCTCGTACAAATACTCGGAGGACTTGAATGTAATTATGTAATAAAGGAAGGGGCAAATATGTAATAAGTGAGGAGCCCTTATTCTATAAAAGGACTTCTCACCCTCACAATTGGGGGAGCCCATTTCTTAATCCTTCTCACCCTTCTCACATCCCCTCTGATATTCAGAGGTTCTCTCCCTCACAAACAGATAAATACATAATCAGTGTGGACGTAGCCCAAACCTTAGGGTGAACCACGATACATCTTGTGTTATTTACATTTCTTGCAATTTCACGGTCGGATTTACGTTGTTCCAAGACCTCCGGTTTTGTGCATCAACAAGATTAATTGCTAAAATTCATACCTTGTAATAATACAATTTAAATTCGTAAATTATCGGAGTTAAAATAAACTAAAAATAATGTAAACATGAAATACGAAATACGAAATTTAATAACGAAATACGTAATTAATAGTGAAATTCTGGGGACGGGATTTCACACCACGTGTGAAGCCTAAAGGTCACATATACTCTTCGTCACTCTGTTTGTGTTGTCCATGAGTTAGGATTGAAAATTCGCCGTGAAGGGGCGCGTGAGAATATGGGGACAAAGTCCCACATTGGTGAGGGACCAAAGATCAAGTAAGTGTTTATAAGAGGTTGAGCTACTCCTCATATTGCTAATTGGTTCTATGATAGAATCTCAACTTTCTTCAAGTCTCACTTCTCAGTTAGATCTTCTCATTCTATTTTTTTTTTGGCTCATTTTCTCATCTTCTAACATAACACGATGATTGAAACCATTTATGTTTTAGTTCACTTTAAATATTAATTATGCAAAAAATCAACCAAATTAAAAATCATTTAACTCTTCGATTAACATTGTTTATTTATTGGATAATCATTCGATGACTAAACAGTTTAAACCATTGGTTGATTTGGAAGACATGATTTTTAAAATTGACCAATAAAATAGATGATTCAAGTCATCGTGCAGGATTTCAAGAAGAGAAGGTAAAATGTAAAGTTTGTCAATATTTCCTTCATCTTCTACTGTTATTCACATGTCAATACTTCCTTCATCTTCTACTGTTATTCACATTTTTGTACATATTTATGTAGTGATTTTTATAATATAATGGATAGAAATATGGCTTGTCCTCAGCCATTTCTGTATGGCTTCAGTTGGAGTTGGAGTCCACTCCTCCCTTATTGGTAATAAACAGAGGCCTATAAGGTGGTGGTTTAGTCATCACTAGTGGGGGAACACATTTCTCATTCGCTACTCCATTGTTGCTAGAAGCAATAAACTTTGCATCACTTTGCCCAACTTTTGCAACTTCAAAATTAGAGACTAGCACTAATGTGGGCAACTTTACTTCTAAGGTATTGATTCTTTGCCTCGGGCTAGAGATAACAAAATAACTTCCCCTAACCTCTAACTTGTCTTTTTCTGCCCCTTGTCTTATGGGAAGATGAAAGGCATGACAAGCTCTCCTTTACCCAGGTTTAATTCAGCTCTCCATGTGGGAGTCTTGGTATTACTGACTTGATGGGATAAATTGGAAAATTGTCTCCAACTTCCTATGCAAATCGCAAGTGGCAATACACAATTTGCTGATCTCCTTTCTTGTGTCCACTATGGCCTTCTCTATGCATTTGATCACTTCGAGAATGGTGGACTGCAATTCTTCATTCAACACCCCCTGCCAAAGTGGCTAGAGTGACTTGCATTCTCTTTAGCTTTAGGACTCTCCTTAAGGCCCACCCCACCAACCTTTCCAGCTATTTTGATTCGCTTAACAGGATATGGCAAAGTAACTCTGAACTTTCTGTTGGTATCCATGTCTTTCTCTTTCTTTTTCTTTTTGTCTTTTAAATGATTTATTTGTTGTATCAGGTGTGCCATTGTTAGTTAATACCAACAGAAACGTTGAATGATGTTGTTATTGGAATCTAAGCTTGCACCATTAGTAAACTAAGCTTTTAATCAAAAGATTATTGCATGGATGGGGTTAATATCCATTATTTTCTATGCCTTATTTTATAAAGAACTTCAAATAATTTCTTTATGTATGCCGAGTGATAACTACAAATTGATTGGATATCAGTTCAACTCAATTTGCAATTCTCATATAAATATAATCATAGATATATATAACAGACTGTATAAAAATGAAAGAACATAAAGGAAATGAAGTTAACTACTTATGAAATATCCAACAACAAAGTAATTGTTTGGATTAAAACTTAACTTTAGGCCCAAAGTTGGAGTCGGCCCAAAAGGAGGCCTGGAGGAAGAGAAGATCAAAGCCCAGCCGAGACTTGGGAAGGTAGGAAAAGGCCTTTTTTGACTTGATACAATTCACAAAGGCCACTTGCCTACCTACCCAAGGACCAAGTGGTGTAGACTGATCAGACTGCACAGCCCATAAAGTACTTTATGATGGCATTACATGTAATAAAGCTGATGAGTCATCACCCTCAGACTGCATTCGGGCAAAGCTGTTGCTACAGGAGCCGAATCGAGTAGTCTATAAAAGGAGGAAGAGAAGACAGGAATAGGGACACTCAAACAAACAAACAAAAGCACAAACTCTGCTCAAAAAGCCAGATTTGCCTTCAAACGAAGCTGTAGTCAGCCCAAGCTTTCATCCCCCTCGGGATAATCTTTTCTCCTAAACTTTGTAATAGCTCTGCTACCTTGTTCAAACTTGTTGTAGTATCGATTCACCCTTTTGTATTCTCCTTTCCCCTCTCCACCTAAGCTTTCAGACCTTTGACAGAACCACAAAGATAGGGACCTGCAAGACGATCAACCTTAATTGATAAGGTTTAATCTTGCCCGACCTGCTTTGTTCTGTCTTTGTCTTTTCTTTCTTTAAAGTCTAGCGATATGTTGTATGTTTTTTATATGCAAGTTGTTTCTAGCAAAATCACGATGACAAAGCTTTCTCAACACTTGGATCTGATTTAAATATATCTTCAATGCTTAAGTTAGATCCAAGTCCTAAGCCCGCATGCATGTAAATCTGATTAGTTTAAAAGTCCTTGACCGCAAGGCATAAAAAAGAACTTTATGTGGACTTAACCCATCCACAACAATCCTTGATAAACGAGAAGTCCGAAGTTACTTGGGGCGCAAGTAATCGACCTACCTTCTAGTTTGCTTTCTATTATATCATGATTATCATAGAACGCTTAAGCATGGGATGGACTCTAATGGAAAGCCTCAAGGCCTACACTTAAAGCCCCACAAAGACATCCATTTGGATTCATCCTATTCAGCGATCTTAAGAGTCTAAGCATAAGAATGAACTCTGATGGGAAGCCTCAAGGCCTACACTTAAGGCCCCACAAAGGCACCCATCTGGGTTCGTTCTATTCCTTGGATTCGGGTAATCAGAAATATAATAGTTAGAAGACTCCGACAATCACAAGAATACATATGATGCGTTCGAATGCTGGTTTAGTTACGAATGGGAAGCCTCAAGGCCTACATTTAAGGCCCCACAAAGGCACCTGTTATAACTAAACATGGTTTCTTGGATACATATATATATATATATAGACAATGAAAGAACAACAACCATTTTACATCTGCCATGCTAAAGATGGCAGTGGCACGCCTGAGCACCTAAATGTTAACCTTGATTGTGAGCCTCAAGGCCTATACCTAAGGCCCCACAAAGGCACCTCTCAAAGTTAACTTTGTCCTTCTCTTTCAGCCTTGCCCGAAGAGTCTTGCCCGACGAGACTTGCCCGACAACGCCTAGAAAAGAAGCAGAAGCCCGACAGCAGCCCTCAACCGGCGCCAACCTCCAGGGGAGCTGTGTGCTCGTCGGCCAGGAAACATCCCCAGCGGAAATTCCTGCCACGAACAGTAATAACTTGAAAGAAATGTGAAATACAAGAAATCTGGTAAGTTTAGACCTATTCGAGCAAATTTTCTTGCCAATTAGGCAAGTTTTTGCAGGTTGTTGTGTTTTGGAATGAACCTTTCTTAAAGGAAATCAATACTACAAGCAATGTAGCATAGCTTAAAACATAAATACAAGTGCAAAGATGCTAAATTACAAAGGAAATTGAAAAAGTATGCAGAGCTTTAAAGTCTTTTGTGAGTCTTTTTTTCTTCTGCCTTTCTGCTACCTGATATAGAATAGACTTTTCTTCCAACAAAAGCTTTTTACTCTCAAAATAATTATCTTTGCCCCCAGTTTGATGTGACTACTAACACAACATAAGAATTTACATTGAAACTTGAACTTTTATCTCCTCAAAACTACCAAAATGCCACCAGAAACTGCCTTTATCTCTGTAAAAAAAACGACTAGGTTAATCGTACAGTGTGAAAGAGTGTTTGTCGCCCATAATGCCACATGTAGAGTACTTTTGAATTCTCTGGTCTAGCGCATTGTTCATATATGTCAAATAAAATACCTATCTATGTTTCAAGTGAGAATGAGAAGTTGGGCCTTGGATAGGCCCGATGTTTATTTTAGGTCCAAACACCTACCTCTTAGAGAGAGAGAGAGAGAATTGTGTTTCTCTCTTTTTCCCTCACAAAACCCTAATGAGCTTAAAATTAGTTTTAATTACGATGTTGGTTTGATAAAAGTTTATAGATTGTAAGTAGCGGAACAAGAAGTTCCCATGAAAACAACACAAGCATTATTCGTTGAATAATCATTTGCTTTTGCCACGTTAGCATCAAATAGGATGGTTTGTATGGTTTTTTGTTCGAGATACAAATCTATCTATTTCTACAATTGGTAACTTAACACACAATATATATGTAATTTTAATAAAAATAAAAGGCACGTGTACATACACGCTCTCCTTTTCTTCTTGATATTTTTTTTTTTAATTTTTTGCAGGATCCTTTCTTTTTAGAATGTAGTTTTTTATGTGTTAACAAAAAGGGTTTGGGTTAACTTTAATTTAACCAAAAACCACCATCAACTATTATTTAATAAAAAGGCCTTAAGTTTTAATTATAAGGACATAAACCAAGTCCTTAAAAAAAAGAAAACGCGGGCTCAAATAAAAGTCCAACTCGCATAACAATTACTAATTCCAATTTCAAATTCCAAATTTCAAACCCAATTCCAACGAGCAATAGGTTCCCGACGAGCAACAGGTTCCACAAAACCCAATTCCAACTTCAAATTCCAAATTTCAAACCAAAATCTACACAGCAATGGCAGAAGAACAACAAATTTTGACCGAACAACGAATTCCCAACAAACAATAAGTTCCCGAGGAGCAATAAGTTCACGACGAACAACAAGTTCCTAACGAGTAACAGGTTCCCGAAGAGCAACAAATTGCCTCCAAACAAAAGGTACTAAACTGAAATCCTTGTTTGCATGTTCTTGATTCCATATAATCAATAAATTTTTACTTAGAAAACACTACCCAAAAAAAAAAAAGTTTTATTTTTACTACATTTTGATATCTAATCAATTTTTTCCGAAAATGAAATTTTGTGTGTTTACTACTATTCTTCAATTGCTTCCAAACTAAAGATACTAAACTGAAATCCTTGTTTGCATGTTCCTAATTCCATATAATCTATAAATTTTTACTTTGAAAACACTACCCAAAAAAAAAAAAAAATTTATTTTTACTGTATTTTGATATCTAATAAATTTTTTTCCGAAAATGAAATTCCGTGTGGTTACTACTATTCTTCAATTTCATGTTTAACTTTAGGATAGTTCACACAATATTGTTTGTTATTTTGGTCCGAAATTCACAGTTAGTTTGGGTTATATTGATTTAGATCAATTTGGAGGTTATTTTTCATCAATTTCACAAAATAGTTAGGTTATCATGCTTACATTCTTGAAAAAAAAAATCAATTTTAATCATTTTCCATATAAACAATGGGGTTATATTGTTCTAGATCCATATACAATTATTAGTTTTTATATCTAAAAAATATTGGCGGCTATTTTGGACTAATATTCAATTTGCTCCCCTTCATAAATAATGTGGATTGATTTGGTTTTGTTTTGATCCTTTTCATAAACAATGTGGGTTGGTTTGATTTGATTTTGTTTTAATCCATTTCATAAACAATGTGGGTTGGTTTGATTTGGTTTTGATCCCTTTCCATATAAATAGTGTGGGATATTTCATAAACAATGTAGTTATATTGTTCTAGATCCATAAACAACTCTTTATAGTTATATCTCATAAATATTGAGGATTGTTTTGGTTTTGTTTTATCCCTTTCATAAACAATGTAGGTTTGATTTGGTTTTGTTTTGCTCCATTTCTTTATAAATAGTGTGGGAAAATTCATAAACAGTGTGGGTTATATTGTTCTATATCCATAAATAGTGTGGGATATTTCATAAAAAGTTTGACATGACACACCCCGACCCGGAATGTCCACCTGGACTCCGAATCGAGCTGTGTTAGCTGACACCAAGAGGGTGACGAAGCCATAAAGTGTAGTGATGTGGAAATTGTGAATAAATTTAAACCTAAAAGTGCCTAAATATAAGAGTGCGCACATGAGCGGGAATGAACCCATTTCACACGTGATGTTGGAGCATAAGTAAAATACAGTAAAATTAGAATAAGACTTATACCATTGGGAGTAGTCTCCGATATCAGCGTTTTTCAGAAATCCTTGTCGACACGAACATTGTCACTAAAACCTGGAAGGGCGAAAAAAACAAAGGTGAGTGTGCTTGAAAATAAAACTTTGTAAAAACCTTTTGAAAATATAATAACCCATTGCCATAAAACAACTATAGTTTCCAAAATATACATACTACGTATAGTATGAAAATACTTACCAGAGTCAGCAGTATCTCAAGAATGCAATACGTCACAAACTTTCGTAAATAAAGACATGATGTCTGTAACCACATATTGTCGCATAAATAACCATATCATATTGAGTGCTCAGGATGGGTGCGGAGGAGGATGTAAAGGATGGGTGGGAGTGGTTTTGGATTTGGGTTGCAGGGAGGGACGAAGATGATGAAGGGGATAAGATTTCTGGGGAGGGGGTGGGGTGATGGGATCTAGGTTTCTAGTTTTTTTTTTTTTTAGTTGAAGATTCAAGTTTTTTTTTAAATAAAAATAAAAAATTATTTTTTTTGTCATCTGGCAGACATTTGGCAGCCACGTGGCATATATGTGGCAGTCATTTTAGCATTTAATGGATCAATGGATGGAAAATGTAACGGAGGTATTATTTTGAAATAAAATAGTACTTAAGTTATGAAAGTGAAATGTTTTGAAGATGTTGTAAGAAATTGAAATATACCCCAAACTTGAGGTATGATAGTGTAATTTACCCAATAAACAATGACAAAAAAAGAAGGCAAATAAAAGAAAGCAACCTGATACTCAAGGCGATGAATCAAACAGAGAAGATATACCACATAAGGTACAAAACAACCTCCAAACAAAAAACTATCATATATGACCTATAACATCTATAAACAATTGACTGAATCTACAAAAAAAATGGTTCATTAAATGTGTCTTTTGTACTCTTCCATAAAAAAAAACTATGGCTTATACTGTCTTTGCATAAATAGTTTGAGTAATTATGTTGAAGTTCCATAAATAGAGTGTCCATTTCATAAACAGCATTTGTTAATTTCATAGATAGAGTGTCTATAGGCTGGGCAAGACTATACGTCCGATATATTAGTGTTAAACATTTGTCATACTTAAGCAGTGGGATAGACTCCTTCAAATGGAAAGATAGGAGATGTTAGTGTTAGTTAATTTCATAACTAACGTATATATTTCATAAACAGTGTTGGTTAATTTCATAAATAGTGTGTATATTTCATAAACAGTGTGCTCATCAATTTTCATAAAAAATGTTGAACATTTTGTGAAAATTAACAATATATGTAATGTTATTGTGTGCATACTAATTCTGAAGTTCCGTCTGCTTAACTAGAAGAACAATCTTCAAAGGAAAAAAGGCATAAAAATATAGCAAAGAAATGCAAGACAATTGATACCAAAATTGGTAAGGTTCATTATGAAAATGAAGGAGGACAAAACATGGAAAACATAATTGGGCTTGATCATAATGTCATTAACAACGACGAAGGAAATGATCAGAATGTGAACAAAAACACAGGGCAAACTGATGAACCAGAGAATATCCGCATCAATGAAGCCCAAACATAATTCGACAAACTATTTGGTGAGGAAATGATCAAGCTTGATGCCACAGTCCAAAAACACATCATTTGCATGGATACAGTTCTGAGTGAAGAGTTATTCAATGCGTTCAAAAGAGCTAGAAGCATTGCTGAGAAAAGGTATATAACCTTCAAGAAAATGATGGCACATGCAATGGATGCATCAAACAGAAAATGCTTAGTACTCGGCCAAACGAACAAAATGCTAAACAGTTAAGTTGAAAAACTTCTCCAGAAAGTAGAGATTCATCAGAAGACTATGAATGCACATAACGTCGAAATGTTAAAAATGCAGACAAAGACCAATGCAAATACTCTGAAGATCAATGACTATCTGAAACATATTGGGAGCTTGAAAATGGAGTTAGAAGAAGCTCAATCAAATGCAGTTGAAATGGAACCCTCACAAATTCCAGATTTGAATGCTTCTGCACAAGGACTTCCAGACACCTTGAAAGATAAGAAAGAACCATCACCAGTACCACATGCAACTAAAATACAAGTTCAGAAGAAGACACCGATAATGGAATCAATGTCAATATGGCTGAAACGGAAGTTGAAAAAACACCAACAGCGGAACCAATTATACCAATAGCGGAGGATGTTCGAAAGAATGTCAATGAAGGAAAACAATATATCACTAAGGGGAATGAACAGACGAGAACATTGGTCTGGAATGTACGTGCCAGGGATGATCGCAAACAGAATCTTGATCCAGGAATTGACTATGGTCACACCAAAAAAAAAATGAAGATTAAATACAAGTTTGCAGTGAGTGACAGTGAGAGTCCATCGGTCATGCAATCACAAGAAGAAACTTTGGACTTCATCAATGAAAAAGAGAATGAGGAAGAGAACCTTAAGGGTGAATAACCTTTGAAGACAAAAATTGAAGCAACACATGTTCAAGTCGCAAAAGTTAAAAGAAACAAAAAGTGAATTACCTCCCAAGACTTGTGTGTAATCCAATTTGAAGGCTATCATTGAAGAACCAGAGAAGAAACCTAAAAAGAAGGCAACTAAGAAGATAACAAAAGGAGAGACAAAAAGTAAATGCCATTCGAGTACAAGGGCATACAAGCTGCTGGACCAATAGACAAAAGAAAAAATCTAAGAGTACTACAAACAATATCAACTGTAAGTTTACATTATTGACAAATTCTTTTGTATACAACATTTAAAATTATGTATTGCATAAATATGTGTGTGTGTGTGTGTGTGTATATATATATAATGTTTTTTGTTTTTTGTTTTTACATAAGGACTATTTTTGGTTGATGTCGAAGACATGGAGCATGACTACTGAGCTTGTTGTGCTAAGAAGTGATTTGACGTCATTGTTTGTTGATGGATCAATTGACACGAAATTAATTGATGCTTCTTTCTACATCATGTCAGAAAATAAAACTAAAGTTCTCTATATACAATTGTATGAACATATAAAGTATGTGATTATGATGTTTCATGCATATCAAACTAGACATTAGTTTCATGAATCATTCTTTACTAAAATTGATTTTCATTAAATCAGCACAACATCAATGAACAAAGCATTGAAGCAACTATGCATAACAAGGAAATGCTCTACAGACAATTGATTGACCAATATGGAAAATTATCAAAGATTTTCTTCCCATTGTTTCATTACAACCACTTCTCCTTGGTAGTTTTGGACACCAATATTACAGAAATGACACATTACAATTCTCTTCGACAAATTTCGAAAGATGAAGATCTCGAATTTGATTGCTACTGGGAAAATGCAGCAATAGTGGTAAGCAAAACGATGAACAATCCCTAAAAAACTCTATCATATTTACTTAAAAACAAGTATATTATTGATATCTACAATTTTATGCAGGGAAACTTCGTCCAATATTAGCTTGACAATGTAAGAGAATCAATAAGTAGTAATACAAATCTTATGAATTTAGCTAAAAAGGACAATGAAGAAAATCAATTCCATCAAAAGTGAATTTCAATTCCAAGTCAATGGAGACAGAACATGTGCACAACAGAAATCAACTTCATAAGTAAAAAAAAATAATTACAACAATTCTACTTATACATACACTTTGTGCTTTTTACAATTTAAGAAATAGTGTAAAAATTTCATATAGTTCCAAAAAAAGTATGTTCTGATTTTTTTTTTTTTTTTTCTGTTTTGCAGCAACTATCTATAACAAACTTCATTTTTCTTCAAGCCTCATATTCATTCACAACTTGAATATATTTGTAAATTCAGGTCAGATTGCAGGTTATACATGATAAGCTTCATTGATCAACTCTCAAACAACCAAAAAGTTCAAGGACTTATCAAAGATTACCAAGTTAAAAAGGCACATAAAGATATCACCAATTTGATGAACCATGAATTCATCTGGACAAAGGAACAAGAAGCATTTATCGAAATCTCATAGAGACTCACAAATACTGGACATTAGAATCAAATTTCATAATATGGATTATATGTAATCCTGATGTGCTTTTACTTCTTAAAAGTACAACTTAGTTTTAATGTGGTTTCACATATATTACAAATTCTACAAGTTTAGTTTTAATGTGGTTTCAAACTTTCACATATATTACAAATTGTACAAGTTCAGTTTTAATGTGGTTTTACATATACTACATATTGTTCAAGTTTAGTTTTAATGCGGTTTCACATATACTACATATTGTTCAAGTTTAGAGTTAATTTGGTTTAACATACATTTCATAATCTAAAGTTTCATGCAGTTTGCTTTGTATAAATGTATGTTGAACAACAAAATAGCCAAAATTATATAGAAAAATATGTTGAAACATAAAAAGCCATAAACAGGGCTTTTTCTAAAAATAAGTATCACTATTTTTGCATTCATAAGCAACTATTTCTAAAACTGTCAACACTATTTCTTTAAAAATAACAATTGTTTATCAGTAATTAAGTTTGTCCTCCAAAAGCAATAAACATGTCACATAATTTACAGTTAACATGATGGTAATTCGATAAGATGCCAATATTAATATTAATCTCTTCTTTTTTTTAGTAAGGTCTTCATTTTATCAGTAATTAAGTTTGTAGTATGGTGTTGTACGTACAATATTACACTCCATAATAATATCTTGAATTTTCCATTTAAAAATGACAATCAAACTAAAAAAATTGAATGACTAAGTCTTAAAATCATATTTCTTAGAGACTTACCATTCTAGAAACGAAAACAAGAATGATACAAAGAAAAAGGTTTTGTTCTTAGGTATAATCATTTCAATACTATGTTTTTCATAAAAAAAATTAAAGCTTCACCTTTCTTGTTTGATTAAAATTTTCCATGCCAATACAAAAAACAAAACCTTTAATTTTTCTCCCATTAATTATATTGCAATTATTTTTGTCTATTTTTTCGTATGGTTTAAAGCCCCTCTTAATCTAGTTTTCTAGCTCTGCCATTGTGCTTTTTAGTTATTATGTCAAAAGCATTTTGAGTCACCAATTAGAAACATAACAACAACTTTATCAAAAATCAAAGTGCTTCCTAGAAATGCACTTGGAAACACTTTCTAAGCAAATACGTGATAAGTACTATACTTCAAAATATATCTAAAAATTCTTACATAACTCATAAGCACTTCCAAGCTCTTTCTGTCACACTTCACCAAAAGTGTTTCTAGTTACCTCAACTACAAAGTGATTAAAATAATTTTCTCAAAGCAAGAACCCCAATGCATGATAAACAAACTCAATACACGTATAGCATGGGTAACATAATACCATACATATGGCATGCACGTCACTACCCTCACATGAAAAACCCTAACTCACAGATTCCACAAGACTGGAGAGAACCGATACATGGAGTCACCGCATTAGAATACATAAGTTGAAGGATAAAACTGTTTTGATTTGTAGTCTATGTTTTATATATTATCCTTCAACCAACATGCAGATCAGAGTAGTGTACTAGGTGGCTGATGATTGCCAACGCCAGGACTATGACCGGGAGAAGTTGGCCGGAAGGCATCACCGCCTCCCGATGACTCAGTCCTCTTGTAACGCTTTATAGTAAACGTCGCAGTGGAAGGAGGTTTTGGCTTGCTCAAGGATCCCTTGTGGATGACGACCGGGGGTTGTATTTGTAGTGGCCTTGATGCTGCTATCAAATCAAAGTTTTGGCCTAGAAGGAGGGCAACCATAAGAATGGTTATCACGAAGATACTAGTCGCCATTTCTATGAAGGGATAGGGGATTGAGAACAAGCAAAATATAGCTTGGAGCAATCACAAGCTATGCTAATTAGAAGTGTTAATTAGGTAGTGATGCTTAATTTGTGACTAGAGACTGCGGCTATTTAACAAGTTTTGTAACGGTGGCAGGTACTGCTGAATATTAAATAAGGGCTAGTTCCACATGGTGATGATTGTTAGATATTATTGTAATAATGAAGATAAAAAAGGAGTGAGCATAGGAATAATTTCATACCAAAAACGGAAAAAGAATAAGTTCCGAAATCGGCAAGTTAAAACTTCTTGATCGATCATCTCTGTTCAAATTAAAGAAGTCTATCATGGCCATTCATTGCAAATTTGCAGTGTGTATAAAATATTATAAGGGTGAGAGCATGGATTTCGATTAGACAACACCACCACAACTTTGCTTTTAACATTGACCAGTCTTTTTTTAATTTGTTAGTTTAATTAGTGTGTGTTATATAAGCTTGCAAGTTAATGCTTCTTCCACTAAGTTGTTTAGGCATCAGTGTTTTTCTACACGAGAGAAGACTTCCATATCTGTAGCTCATTGATGTTCTTGGTTATTCATCTATCCTTGTGCACCACCCTTATGCTTTTCTTTTTACACTCGGAGGAAGCTAATTAGGCACGAACGACGGCTTGATCACATAACTATACTTTTTTAGAAAATGTTCTCGCACTAAGAGAATATGAACTCGAATAAGTGATAATCATGTTATCATTTTATTTGATCGAGTGTTTTTTTATATACAATTTAACAATAGGACACACTTATATTATAATGCAACTTTGACAAGAAAATAATACTATTAGGAAAAACAAATTCCTTATCATTAAACGTATGCATTTGCATGATGAGTGAGATACCCATAAGACACAGATTACATATACTGGATGGCATCCAAACTTCAAGCTTTGCTCATAGTCCTAGCTAGGGACCGTGTATATAATGCATTACGTTACATATGTCGACTATACACACACACACATATGTATATAATGCATTACGTTACATATGTCGACTACACACACACACACACACATATATATATATATATATATATAATTAAGGAGTGATGTGTTGATTAGTTATTAAATTCGTAAATATATAATCAAAGTGATTAAGTACGTAATTAGTAATTAAACCAACTCAAAATTCAATTGAAACTAAAACTATATTAAGGAAAAGGATCATTGCCGGATCCTTTTCCGGAAGATCTAGGAATTCCGTGATCGTGACCGTTCATCATACATCGTGCTTTCAGAAATCATTAGATACTATTTATATTTAATTTTTAATTTTTAATTTTGAAATGATTTCTAACCCCATGATGTACGATAAACGGTCACGATCACAAAATCTCATAGAATCCCAAAAAAAATGATTCGGCAAGGATCATTTTCCCTATATTAATATATGTAAAGAAGCATGCTCAACATGATTCACGTGATCATAGTAATTTGGTAAAGGCACCATAGGTAGCTAGCTAAGCTAAGCTAGGCGGTTGTACGTACGTGGTCATTGCGGATCTACATGTTGACTGCTATGCATGTCCCTGGAACGAACACAAAGGCTAAGTCAGGATTTTCCAAGTCTTAAAAGATCTCAGGCATAGGATGGTGAGGGCAGTGATGGAAAGTAATAACATAATATATTTTGGTGCATGTTTAATTCTCGTCGATTTTCTTTCCTCTTAACATTCAATTATATAACTCACTATCGTTATCGTATGTAAAAAAAAACAACATTTTAAAAAGATTGAGACAAAGTTATTAAGAGATAGACTATGAAATGTAGATAGTAAAGACTAAGGATTAAAATGTTCTTTAGGAGCATACGAAAACATGTAAGATGAATTTGTAAAATCATTCCAAATAAGAATTTACAAGTCCTTCTCATGATTTGCTTTTGTAATGCTTGTGTAAAACATTCCTAGTGCTCTCGATCTAGCATTTTTTTTTTTTTCAACTCTCGACTTTACGGGACTTGGAAACCTACCCAAACATAACTTAGGAAACCAATAGTGCATGTCTAGCTCGCTCCACCACTCAACATATTATAAGAGATCATTAGCATCTAAGATTTTGTCGGCCTTAAATATAATTAAACACTAATAAAAAATTGGTCAAGTTGTAGAGTTGAGGTAAAAAAATACAAAAAATGTTAAATGCTAAGGAAATTCTCAAAAGTAATATTTTTCATAGACTTTTTGTAACCTCACGTTTTTTACTAATGTTTTATATTATTGACATAAGAATTGACATTCAACTGTAAAATGACATAGAATTTATAGAAAGTTTTATTTTAAGATAGTCTCATTGGCATATGTGTGCTTTGTAACCTCATGTTTGTTGTTAATGTTTTATATTATTGACACAAGAATTGACGTTAAACTGTAAAATGACAGAGAATTTATAGAGAGTTTAAATTTAAGATGGTCTCATTGGCATATGTGTGCTCTTCTGATATCATGGTCTTACTACCCGCACACGGAAACTTGTAACCATTGATGGTGTTGGGGTTGGCGGGTGGGAGAGGAGGTGGGGTGGGGGTTCGGGGTTCACAAAGCTGCTACTAGGGCTCACATTTGTAATAAAAAAATATTTGGGCTTATGTCATTTCTCATTCCTGACAAATTGCATTTTAATATGTGTGCTCAGTGGTTGATAATGGCATATTACCCCTTTAGCCTGTCAAGACTTTTCTCTTTTCGCTCTGCATGTATACCTAATATTAGGCCTTTCAAACTATGATATAACGTGATACTCTTTTTAGAAGAGTGTGTGATACTTATATATAAATTAGAAGATCAGAGTTCGATACTTATAACGTTATTGTTACATTATTTTAAGTTTAATATATTGGTATTACATTTATATTAGACTCATGAATCAATATATTAATATTGCACTCAATTTTTTTAATCTATTTTTTAATATTAATTCTTTTAGAGCAAGTTCATCCCTAAGGACTTTGTGCCAGCACCCAACCCATTTATCCACTAAGTGAACAGTAATAGACCCCAGTAAACAGTAATAGGCCAAAGCATCTCCACTCTTAACAAAAAATAGCCTAGTCAATTTTATTAAAATATTATTATTTTTTATTATAAAATAATAATTTTATTAAAAACAAAAAAAGGATAAGTCAGGTTCCACTAGAACTCTCCCTTCCTCACCGCCCCTTCCGATCTCCCTTCCTCTTGTTCTCTCAAAATCCTAATGGAGCGGCTGCAGAGATGCCTCTCTGCCCCTCTCTCCTCATCGTGTCTTATCCCTCCATGGTCAAGCTGCTCACTTCTCACCAGATCGTCCCCCAGAAGGTCCAAATTCTCGACTCAGTCCAGACCCTCAACTTCTAAGGCAAGCTTTTAAAGGACGAGGCTGCAGCGTTCAAGCTGGAGACCACTACGGAAAGTGTTGGAAATGTGCCCTAAAGCCAATCATATGATGATACTTTACGGACATTTCACATGTTAAACTAATCTAGTTTTACATATAAAGGGCAAAGATTATTGTTTGAGCCGTCTCATATAAATGTTATATGCTTAAACGATAAAGTCCAAGGAATATGTGATTGGGAGAATGTAATCTAATGAAGTTAGATTCATGAGACCATTCTTTCGTAGACACATCCTAAATGTTCCTGATCATAGGATTGTCAATTGGGCATTGACAGTCCGTAAAGATCGGTACGTACTATGTCTTCTCTCAGGGAGAGTGATTAGTCTCGAGTCATTGGTGTGTGTGACATCAAGACAAGTACGTAGGTGCTCAATAGAGAATGAGTACACTGAACGTGATCAACGAAGAGTTCTCATATTCCATGTCACATAAGAACTCATGGTTGGGATAATGCAAAGTAGTCCTTTGACCTGAGGCATCACAGTTGTCTTGTGGTTAAGTCCTTGATCTTTGATTATGTCAAAGTCACCCCCTTGGGGTGTCCACGGCATCGTTGGGGTTAAGCCACTTAGCTATGGAGACAAGTGAATGCGCAACAAGGGATCTCTAACCTTCAAACAGTTGAGGGAGAATACTCTATGATATAATTTGGAATCTCTGGCCAGAGTATGAATGAGATTAGGGAATGCGTTCCAAATCACATTCAAGGAAATCATATAAGCAAACGATTCACATTGGATAGTAGACATGAGTAAATAAACTATCATACCAAACAATGTGGTCAAGAGTATTAGATTAGAGAAAGACCGTATTGCATTTGTAATCCCGAACTGAATAGGTTCTCTATCCTCTTCTGATTAGCTTGGGTAACCATGATATGCTGCTAGGTGTCACTCATGGTTTGTGGAAGCCCTAAACGTGTGTAATCACTAAAGGGAGAATTGAAAATAGTTTCAATTCACAATCGATGTAAAATGGTTTTAATCGCCCACTACCTCGCTAAAAGGAACCTAATGGATATAAAAGGTAGAGATTGGAGATTAAACGGAAATGAGTAAGAATGATTAAATGGTTTAATCATTTATTTATGGCAAGGATTAATTAATATGTTAATTAATCAAACGAATAAGTTCGTTAAAGACCTTGGGATAGTTTTGGACCTTAAGGCCCAATGGGCTTCGAACGTCAAGCCCATTAACTTAAGTTGTATGACAATTTAATGAATAAAGATTCATTAAAGCCCAAAAGCCCAAATCCCTTTAGGTGGCCGGCCATGAAGAAATGAATTAGGGTTTTGGTTGTTTAGGTCACTTAAAGAAGTGACTATATAAATGATTTTATAGCCAAAATTCATTAAGTGATAAAAGGGTTTATTTTTGGGGAAAATTGGTGAGAATTGTCTCTCCATTTTCTCTCTAAAAAGGCCAACACCTTGGAGGGTACATCTAGCAATCCTACTACTCCAAGGTCACTCATTTTCTTCTACAATCAAACCTTGGTGAAGAGACTTAGAGGTTCCCTATTTTGGGAACTTGGAGAAACCTATTCTTCCATCCAAATCCATGGATCTAAGAAGCAAGGAATGAAGGCCCTATCTCTTTGGGTGATTAGCCTTTGCTTATGCAAAGAGGAATCTACAAAGGTATTAATTTCAACTCACTTTGTTTTGAGTTGATTATTGGTTCACCAATCTACTAGGCTTTGAATTTCATGGGTAATGTTTTGTTTTTGAATGCATACAAGCATGATTCCGCCTTTAATTTGTTAATTGCATGCTATAGATGTTATTCAAATGAACATGTTTTTCAAAATAATCCCTTCAGAAAGAAATGCGCCGTCTTTGAAGCTAGAATATTTCCCTTCGGCCAGCGTCATGGATGGGCTGGGTGTGGCGTTGTTGGCAGCGTGCGAAATCATGAGCCCCCCCCAGGAACGAGACAAGTCAGTCCCAAGGTGGCTAATGTCATGCTGGCGTCAGATAGGGCAGTCCCAAGGTCTATCAATTTTGGGCTAGCTTGGAGACCAACTTGGGCTGGGTGCCAAGCAAACACACGGGCTAGAATGGATTGGCTGAGTCCGAGGCTGTTTTTTCCACTGGGTGCTGGCCTCTTTTTGCTCCGGTGGAACTGCTCTTAAAGCAAGTCCACCCCTAAGGACATTTTGCCATCACCCAGCCCATTTATCCACTCCAGTGAACAGTAACAGACTCCAATGAACAGTAATATGCCAATGCATCTCCACCCCTAAAAAAATGCGCTGGCACGAACGATCTCCACCCCTACAAAATGCGCTGGCACCCAGCCCATTTAAAATATTTTTTAATTTTTTCTAAAAAAATAAAATAGTTTTAATTTCGGATAGGATTTTTAACCAATCTCGTCACGCCACGTGTCATTATCTGAACGTACTATTTTGTGAATAGATTTTCGCTAAGATTTTCAACCAATCTCGACACGCCACGTGTCACTTCCGTTGTACAATAATTTAGCCAAGATTTCAATAAGATTTTCAACCAATCACGTCATGCCACATGTCATTATCCGAACGTACTATTTTGTGGATAGATTTCCAATAGGATTTTCGACCAATCCCGACACGCCACGTGTCACTTCCGGGTTACAATAATTTAGCCAAGATTTCGATAAGATTTTCAACCAATCACTAGTGCCACGTGGCATTGTCCAGAACCTCATCCTTTCTTTTTTTGTCCATATAAACCCTACATCCCTACATCCATCCTCACACCAAGCTCAATCCTTCTTTTTAGCTCAGAATCCTTGTTCATTGTTTTCAAATCTTGAGTTCTTATTACAATGTCTTCTTCAATAAGAGTGTATAAATAGTTGCAGGAGCAACAGAAAAGGTTGTTGGCATAACAGGCAGAATTGGCCAATCTCGAGGAAGGTGGAGGTGGAGATGAGGCTTTCTTCATCGAGGAGGATGAGGATGATCACCATAGAAGGCAGAAGGCCTCACATTCCCGCCATGTCATGGAAGCCGTGAGTCAGATAGCCAAACCAAGACGTGCTGCAAACCTCGATAGAAAAAGGGAAAAAAGAGGTAAAGATCTATTAGAAGATTATTTTATTCCCAATAACATATTCCCTGATCATATTTTTAGATGTCGTTTTAGAATGCAACGAAATTTGTTCGACAAAATCATGAGTGATATTTGCAACCATGATCCATACTTTGTGCAAAAAGAGGATGCTTTTCATGTTCTAGGTCTTATTCCTGAGCAAAAAATTACGGTATCCTTGCGAATGCTTGCATTTGGAGCATCTGCAGATCAAGTGGATGAGATTGCGAAGATGGGAAAAACAACTGTTCTGGAGTCCCTGATACAGTTTTGCTCTGCAATTGAAGCCATCTACACCAAAGAGTACCTCCGAACACCCACGCCAAGGGACATGAGAAGGCTTCTGAGGAAGGGTGAGATGCGAGGCTTCCTTAGCATGATTAGAAGCATCGACTGCATGCACTGGACTTGGAAAAACTGTCCAAGTGCGTGGCAAGGAGCATATGGCGACAGAAAAAGAGCCAAAAGCATCATTTTGGAAGCGGTGGCTTTATTTGATACATGAATTTGGCATGCTTTTTTTGGTGTTCCAGGAGCTCAGAATGACCTAAATGTCCTTGCCCCAATCCCCAGTGTTCGACGAACTGCTGCAAGGAAAATCGCCGAGATGCACATATTGGGTTAATGGTACCCAATACGAGGGATCATACTACCTTGCAGATGGCATTTACCCAAGGTGGTCAACATTTGTCAAAACAGTGCCACATCCACATACTGAAAAGCAAAAACACTTCGCAAAATGTCAAGAAAGGTGTAGGAAGGATGTTAAGCGTTGTTTTGGTATCCTGCAAGCTCGTTAGGCGATTGTCAGGGCTGCAGCTAGAATGTTTGATGTCAAGGCTCTTCGATCCATCATGATGACATGTATTATTCTCCATAATATGATTGTTGAAGATGAGTATGATTATGATGCCGTCGATGAATATGAGCCGGATCCGATGAATAACTCAAGAACACGTATCTACTGTGCTCATGATCGGACTGAAGATCCAGTGCAACATGAGCCGTTGGAACGCGATGGACGTTACAATGAATTGATCGTTCAGCGGTACACTGATGTGCAAGAGCCATACTGGCACGTAACCCGCCAGAATGACTTGATTGAGCACCAGTGGGGATTGCATGAAGGCAAAGATAATTAAAATGAGGCATGTGGTTGAAGAATAAATTGTAGTTTTTTTTTTAAGTTTATGTAATTCTATGTAGTGTGTTTTGTTTTTAAGTTTATTTGGTGAGTTTATGTAATCTTATTTCATGTGTTTAAATAAAGTACAAAAATAAATAAATAATTACATTAAAATTGCATAATAAATTAAATAAAAATAAATAAAGTTTTAAAAATAAATAAGAAATAACATAAAAATTACATAAGAAATTAAATAAAGTTCAAAAAGAAAAAAAGAAATAACATAAAAATTACATAAGAAATTAAATAAAGTTCAAAAGAAAAAAAATAGAAAAAACATAAAAATTACATAAGAAATTAAATAAATTCTAAAAAAATAAGAAATTACATAAAAATTATACAAAGTCTCTCGAGTTAGGATATGTGGTGCTAGGATCTTGGTTGCCATGATTTGTGTAGCTAGAACCCCCTTGACTTGTTTCTGCATCTCTTGCATGCCTCATTCGCATGACATCGCTTTTTTCCGATGGCCAAAAATATTTAGAATTCGGAGACAGCCGTACTAGAGACTTGCTCATAGTGTCACGATCTGCTTGAGCCATCCTTTCTTCTCTAAGCATTTCATTTTCTCGATGAAGTGCTTCTCTAACCAGCTCGTTCTCTTGATTAACTACTTCTCTTTGTCTCTCAGCCACCACACCACGGGCCTCAGTAGTTGCTATTATTACTGCCATAGCAGCAACTTTTTCCTCATCTCTAGCCTTTTCCTGTGCCATGTTCAGTTCACCTTGGCGAGTAAGTTCCTCCATATATTTAGTGTAGTCATTTTTGGAAGAACTACCTTTTTTCTTTGATGCCTTTTTACCTTGAGGCCTGAGGGACTAACGAGTCAGTTGGGTCTCGGGCACTTGTTCAGGCATCTTTTCCGTGTCTTGAAATGTGTCGGCTTTTTGTTCGGCCATGTCTGGTTCTGAAGAACTATGTAGACCCATATTGTGCATGACAACTTCTGGACCGGTTGCCACAATTTTGTATTTAGGGCAATCTTTGACAATTTGCCAACATTCCCATCTGGTGAATGATTTGTTCTGGTTCTTTGAATTGTAGAATGCTTGAGCTTGTAGTGTCTATAAAAATGTGGGATAAGATAGTGTTAAAAAATGCAGGTGTAACACAAATAAATAAATTCAAAATATTGATACGGGTGGAATGCATAAAAATTACATAAAAATGACATAAGAAATTAAATAAAAATTACATAAGAAATTAAATAAATTAAAATATTGATACGGGTGGAATGCATATAAATTACATAAGAAATTACATACAAAATTAAATAAATTAAAATATTGATGTGGGTGGAATGCGTATAAATAAATAAAAATATCGTCACCTGATCCGCTAAATTTGTCCCAATACGGAGGTTACCAGAAGCATGAGAGATGGCGTTTTTCCAACAAGTAAAGGTTGCGTTGAGTTTTTTCCAACGACCTTGAAGACCTTGACTAGTTCTGGCTTCTTTTCCATGTACATCGCAAAACGTTTTTGTAATTTTACTCCACATTTCTCACTTATCCATCTCATTACCCGTAATCGGGTCATGAGTAGTGTGAACCCAACATTCACACAACATAACATCTTCAATGAGCTTCCACGAAGACATTTTTTTCTCTTAAAGTGTAGAAAATATTGAAATGTAGATAGTATAGAAAGTGTAGAAAATATTGAAATGTGGTGTAAAGGTGGAAGATGAGGGTTAGGTATTTATAGAAAAAAAAAATAACATTTTTTTAAATTTTCTGTATTTTTTTTTTAATTTTCTATATTTTTTAATAATTTTTCTGTATTTTTTTATAATTTTTAATAAATTTTAATATAGTTAATTAATCTGGACTGTTGGATTTGAAAAATATTCAAATCCAAGAACCAGGGAGTTGCCACGTGGCCAACGGTCATATTTCTGACCGTTGGGCCTTTTTATTTATTTATTTTTTTTGTGAAAAAAACGTGGACCGTTGATCTGTGATCGAATGGTCCATTTTAAAAGTTAAATTTAAATTTTTTTTACCGTTGGAAATCCAACGGTCTACAAAAAATAGCCGTTGGAAATCCAACGGCTATGAGCATGCCGCTTCACTCATGGGGCTCCGGAGCATAAGTGGGCTGACAGCCCTCTGCAACCTTGTCAGCTACTCGCCCTGGGCACGAGTGTCGTGCATGCGCCAGCCAAATAGGCCGGCTCTTAGGTCTGTCAAAATTGGGCTGGTCTGTTGCCTGGCATGGATTGGATGCCAGGCAACTTTGTGGGCTGGAGCAAATTGACTAAGGGCCAGTTTGTTTTTTGGACTGAGGGCTGGGACATTTTTTCTCCGGTGGACTTGCTCTTATGAGTTCAATATATTAGTCACTTATCTTGTACAATCAAAATCAAGGAATGCGAAATTAAACTCATATGAGAGAGAGAGAGAGAGAGAGAGATTACATGCGTGCTAGTGTAAAGGGTCGTGTCCCACCCTTACTGTGATACGTTTTTGTATTTTGTGAGCTGCGTTGGTGGATTGGTCATTGAAAACGGCAGTTTAAGGAAAATGAAGCATTAAGAATTTGACAGGCACTTAGAAAACACTTGGGTCGCCATCAACCGGATCCTCCTTTTGTTAAAGGAAGCATAGTATTAACCCTAAGATCTGTGTACGCTGATACCCTAGGCCAGCCTTCATTGCTATTGTTACAAAATAATATTAAAAAAAATAGCTCCACCACTCAACATTTTATAAGACAGATCATTAGCACCTGATATTTTGTCGGCCTTAAATATAACTACACACTAATAAAGAATTGGCAATAGTCAAGTTGTAGAGTTGAGGTAAAAGAAAGACTTCTTGCCCTTTTCTCTGTGTGCTCTTCTAGCGTCGTGGTCTTACCACCCGCACAAGGAAAACTTGATACCATGATCGTTTGTGGGGAGGGAAGGGAGGTGTTTTCCACAAAGCTGGTACTAGGGCTCACATTTGTAATAACAAAATATTTGGACTTATGTCATTTCTCATTCGTGACAAATTGCATGTTAATATGTGTGCTCGGTGGTTTATAATGGCACATTATCCCTTTAGCCTGTCGAGACTTCTCTCTATTCACTCTGCATATATACCTAATGTCATGCTAGGCCTTTTCTAGTAAATTGAATGAGTGTGGTACTTTTTTTTTTTTTTTTTTTTTTTTTTATAGAAGAGTGTGTGATGCTTATATATAAATCAAATAACTTAAGTTTGATGCTTATAACACTACTACTACACTAGTGTGAGTTCAATATATTAGTACTACACTCATTTTAAATTCATGAATTCAATATATTGATATCACACTCAAATTATCTAATTCATTAGTGATTTATCATTTAGTACAATCAAAATCAAGAAATGCTAAATTAAGCTCATTTGAGAGACAAGGAGACATTTCATGCGTGCTATTGTATGCTTTTGTTTGAAGACATTGTATGAATGGTACTGAATTACCATTTAAGGGACCTTAAATTCTCCTTGTCGTTGAGTTTTTAAGGATATTCAAGAGAACAATGATCATCAATGAAACCACTGAAGAAAATAGAGTGAAATATATTTGCACCACCTCCAAAAATGAGCCTGAAGCTTTGATTTGGGGCCAATAAGTTGTCTCCCAACTGGGAATACACCACATGTGGCCGGCTTGGAGCCTGGTGATTGAGCAGTTTACTTGCTTTGGCACGACCTTTTGTAACACTTACATCGAACAATGATGCTACAATGCATCCCCTTACCCGAAGTAAGGATCTTGTGCCTACAAGCACACTTTGCCGAAGCCCGCTCGTTTGGGAAATTGATTTATATATCATTCCTTGCAAAGATACGACATAACTCTCTTTTCACAGCGGATTCAAGGGAATATATGTGGACTAATCCAACCAAAATGTGGACCATATAAATACTTATGGTTTTGGTAGATAAATAGACAAACTGGTCACATGTTTATCAACACACATTGCTGCTAAACCTCCTGGCAGATTAAAAGGGTTCACCACCCTACTTATCCCTTAAGGTTTGGGAGACTAGATAATGCCGGAGAATTTATATCGACGGTTTTTGATAAAGTATTGCATGTATTTTGGATTAATAATTGAACATCAAATTCTCATGTTCACCCCAAATAGCCTCGCCTAGTGATCATAAAGCACAAATTAAATGATCGCCCGAACGTTGGTGAGCGTACCAAGCTTTTTCGATTTTTGCCTAGGGCTATGCAATCTTGTACACAACTATGTTGGTCCTCCTTAAGGCCCATTGCCACCCAACCTATATGACGTTACAATTTGTTACTGGGTACAAACTTGATAATTTTCGTATTTACGCATTTGGGTATGCATTCCATGTGCCAAGTTGCACCACCGCAATGTACCAATATGGGTCCTCAAAGAAGGATGTGTATCTTTTGTCAATCATGATTCTCCTTCACACTAGCTCTTTTCGAGCCCTTGTATGCGATCTCTTTACCGTTCATTTGCGGGTTGTCACTTTAATGAAACAGTCTTACAGCCGTTAGAAGGAGATAAGAACGTCAACATTATTGTAGAACGGCTCGAATTTACGTGGACGTTGCCGACTATGTCTCATCTCAATCCCTATACCGCATAAGTATGATAAGCAAGTGCGATGAATTCTAGATTTCAGAATGTTACTCCAGACGCATTCCTCTGATCTAGCTAAAGTGATGAGATCATATATCAGCTACAAACATGTCTGCAAGGATATACGTACTTAACGGACGTCGAGTCAACATCCCTGAAAGGTGTGCCGTCCTTGTTGGACTGTTTGGACGGTCCGGTACACCGGCGGATAGCCAATCAATCTGTCTTGGCCTGGAGCACGACAGATTACTCGGTTCGTCATATTCAATTCCCTAGAAGAGGAAGACACAACACAATAATGAATTCATACTTGATCGCTGTCTCAAATCATTTCCATCTCATGAGATTAATCTGGATTACTCCCAAGACTTGAAGTTCTTGGTTCAGTATACTAATTTGGATGAGCTAAATGGATTTGAAATGAGATTACCATCGATGATGTTTTTACTTATATGGTAGCTACCGACATAAATGAAAAAAGCCACGATATTGAACCATGTTCCGTTGATTAAGTGACAACGTATAACTGATTGGACAACTGAAATTACAATCCAGGTCAAATTTCTTACCATAGTGTGTTTGGACCTATCGTTCCTACACTGCCCAAGGTAACTCTATTCTGTTAAAAGTGGGAAAAGAAATGTTATGAGATGAATGAAATAGTGTGATACGATGCATGTCTTACGTCGTAAGGTTTCTCTCAAACGTCTTGTGATTGATAGCAGCATTATGAAATGTGGTTAGTGTTTTTTCCATGGGGATATAGATACGGAGATTTACATGTAAGTTCTCGAAGAATTACATGGACTGGTTCAAATAGTTCCTGTTTGTACCATACTTAGGGCCTCCGTATTTAGAACTCGTATAAATACTCGGGGGACTCAAATATAATTATGTAATAAATGAAGGGGAAAATATGTAATAAGTGAGGAGCCCTTATTCTATAAAATGACTCATCACTCTCCTCATTAAAGGGGCAAAGATTGAGGTCAAAGTTTAGGCCATAGAAAATGGGCTAGAGAGAAATTAGGCTAGAGAGCACACTGCCTCTAGCCTTCTTGTATATTCACCATTCAGAGTGAAACAATATCAACATCAGTGTGGACGTAGCCCAAACATTAGGGTGAACCATGATACATCTTGTGTTCTTTACTTTCTTGCAGATTTACGTTATTCCAAGACCCCTTTGATTTTGTGCATCAACGTTTGGCACCGTCTGTGGGAATCGACACGAAAAGCTATGTCAGTTTTCTTTCATTTTTTTCACCTTCACCATGAATCTGCAAAAACCCAAGAACCCAAAGCTTTCCCAGAAACCCACGGAGCCACCTCCTCTATCTCTCTCCTTTATTGGGTCTGATCGATTCTACAGAATAAGGCTATCGGATAATGAATTAACAGATCGAATGGGAATGGCAAAGTCTTCCTCCACTTGACGACTTTGTAAAATTGTTTTCTTCTGCTTCGCCACGCTATTGGCAATCATTCTCTTCACAGCCCTAACGTGAACTTTCTTGCATGACGCAAAGCTTAGCCCTGAATTCCCTGAGTTCTGGGTCGACTTGGTAGCCGTGTTGCCGTGCCCACTCACATCCACATCCAGCAGCGACTACTTAACAACCACGTGGAACTTGACGTTGGTTGCTATAAATCTCAACCGGAAGCTGGACTTGTATTACGAGAACTTTCAAGCTGATATCTTCTACGGCAATGTCGACGATAAGGAAAACAACAGCAATCTCAAGTTAGGAACGGCGTCGTTGCCTCCCATCTATGTATAATACTACATTGTTTGGACTGGATGCTTCCCAACTGACGCGCTGCTCTTGCGACCTTTTCCCACCGAATGGGATGGCATGGCAGTCAAGGGCATGCCGAGCTTTTTATCGAGGTCATAGTCATTCAGCTGCCCAGTAAGATCCAAGATCACCTGCTCAAGGTTTCTTCAGGGGATCAGAGAGAAGAACCAATGGCAGCCATAGGATTACAATCATCTGCGACCATGGCTACAGTTCTCGACTCCGTCATCTTTCCTCGATCCTCCGCTCTCCCTTCTTCAACCGCGCCTTCTCGGATCAACCCTCGTTCCTCGAAGTGCCTACTGTCAGTGATGCAACATAGCAATCACTTGTCCTAGATTCTGAATCCCCTGTTTTGGTTGAATTCTGGGCTCCGTGGTGTGGGCATTGCCGTATAATCCACCCCATAATTGATGAACTGGCAAAGCAACATGTTGTAAACCTGCAATGCAGCAGAAAAAGAAAAAGGGAAGAAAATGAGTACATAAAGGAAAAAGCCAGGATTGTATTTTTGCTTTTGTCGACCACCAAAGATAAGAAGATGCCCACCAAGGTTCCCTATCTCCACATTCTGTTGGACCAGAAGATGCCCATCAACATGCTGAAAAAGATGAAACTTTCATCATGAAGGTGAGTGTAGTCCCCAATGACTGCTTTATTTTTTTTTAATGATATGATTTATTTTTCTTACCTTTCGGAGACATCTGTATAAACCCCATCAGAGGGTAATCATAAAAAAATAATAAAAATAATAAAAATAAAATAAAATAAAAAACGGCAAGCCCAAAATATTGAGCTGGAATGTTATGTGGAGGGCGAATGCCCATATGCCCAAAAGAGCCAAGCCCTATGGCTTCAAACTCCAACCTCTATCCCTCCACTTAAGGTTCACCTTCTATTATCACCAACCACGTGATCAAAAGTACGTCTAGTACTCCAATATTATTCGGCAGCCTGCCGCGATTATCACCAACGAGGTGATCAAAAGTACGCCCAGTACTCCAAAATTATTCGACAGCCTACCGCTATTATCACCAACCAGGTAATCAAAAGTACGTCCAGTACTCCAAAATTATTCGGCAGTCTACCGCTATTATCACCCACTAGGTGATCAAAAGTACGTCCAGTACTCCAACATTATTCGGCAGCATTCCGTTATTATCACCAACCAGGTGATCAAAAGTACGCCCAATACTCCAAAATTATTTGGCAGCCTACCGCTATTATCACCAACCAGGTGATCAAAAGTACGTCCAGTACTCCAAAATTATACATAAGCATCACTCATGTCAAACATACATAAACATTCATGAGCATCACTCATGTCAATCATACATAACATTCATGAGCATCACTCATGTCAACATCCATGAGCATCACTCATGTCAATCAACATAAACATTCATGAGCATCATTCATGTCCATCAACTTTGAAAGCTTCATTTACAGAGCACCAACTTCGAGAGCTCCAGAGCTTCATTTACAGAGCTCCAGCTTCAAAGCTTCACTTTAAAAACTTCACCTGCAAAGCTTCAGTGCATGGTATACAAAGACCGCCTCCGAACAACTGCCACTTCGGCCCATACATGGATTGAATTTGAAATCTCCAGCCAACAACCTATATTGACTGAAGACTTGGGGGACTGCACTATGTACCAATATATTGGGCTTCCATAACTGGGCCTCATGAAAAATACTTGGGGGACTCTAACCTATTATTCATGTATTGAGGAATGAACCCTTATTTTATAAAAGGGACTCCCTCACCTTCATTAAAGAGAGACTCTTGGCCCATCACTTATGTATTGAGGAGCGAGCACTTATTCTATAAAAGGGACTCCCTCACCATCATTAGTGAGTATCGCCGCCTGCTGAGCAACCGCCTCGCCGTGAACATCAACTCTAGCCTATTATTTATGTATTGAGGAGCAAGCCCTTATTCTATAAAAAGGACTTCCTCACCTTCAACACCACAAGCCGAGCCAACCAAGGCAACACAAGCCACAAGCCGAGCAGCCTCGCAACATGTGCTAGTTCTAGTTGAGCATCATTTCACATTGCACACCGCCTCATATTGAGTATTCAGTTCTAGACGACATCTAGCTATTTCAACCCACACATGAATTGAATTTCAAATCTCCAGCCAAAAGATTATCTTAACTGAAGACTTGGGAGACTAATGTTTGTACCATACTTAGGGTCTCCGTATTTAGACCTCGTATAAATACTCAGGGGACTCAAATGTAATTATGTAATAAATGAAGAGGCAAATATGTAATAAGTGAGGAGCCTTTATTCTATAAAATGACTCCTCACTCTCCTCATTAAGGGGGCAAAGATTGAGGTCAAGGCTTAGGCCACAGAAAATGGGCTAGAGAGAAAATAAGCTAAATAGCACAGTGTCTCTAGCCTTTTTGTATATTCACCATTCAGAGTGAAACAATATCAACATCAGTGTGGACGTAGCCCAAACATTGGGATGAACCACGATACATCTTGTGTTCTTTACTTTCTTGCAGATTCACGGTCGGATTTACGTTGTTCCAAGACCCATCCGGTTTTGTGCATCAACAGTTCCAAAACCACGGAACACCCTCTTAACTTGTTTAAGGCGTTTACTTACAATCCAACGAATGTGGTATACCTGTCTAAGTGATTATTTGATCAGTTAGGGATATGAATTATGCCATTGCATGTTAAACTATGAAGTCTTATTCCAAATTGCTAGAGTTATAGTTTATATCGTTGACACGAATCTCACTAAGACTTCGGAAGAGCTTGAGAAAGCTGTCTCGCAGCTGAAGATGGAATTTGAGATGAAGGATCTTAGAAAAACTCGTTTATGCTTTGACATGAAGTTCAAGTGTTGTTTTGACGGTATTTTGGTCTACCAGTCGAACTACACCCTAAAGATGTCACCTTTTGAGTATACCTTTGATCATCTATACGTTATATGCAAATGAGACCCTTAAAGAGGTTATGGAATCCAAAATTCCATATCTAAAGTTCAACTTTGCGCTTCGTTGTACTTAGCTCATTGTATTAAGACAGGACATCTCCTTCGTTGTTGATCTTGGTAAAGATGCAGCACCGTGCCTACACGCATCCACTGAATTGGTATTAAAGACATACCCTGAAGGTACTACGAGGGTAAATCCCAACGCATCTCGAGTGGATCCAACCCTTTGATCCTCGAAATGGTGCTTACCTTGTTTGTTATGCTAACGCTGGTTACTTATCAAACCCGCACAAGGAAAAATCCCCAAATGGTTATGTCTTTACCGTTAAGGATATCACAATATCTTGGAGTCCACAATATGACCTTAGTTGCAAAATCTTCAAATCATTCCAAGACTCACCTTACTTCACTACGTCACAAGTGAGACATGGTTAGGAGTTCTTGTTAAGCATATTCGAAGTACTTGCTGTGTTTTTCATCCATCGTTGAGTCTCAACGACGATCCATAAAGACTATGCCACATGTATCAACCAGACCAAGCCATGATACATCAACAAAGTCAACACCAAGACATATTCCGTCTACATCTACATCAGCAAAGCATCAGGAAATTGAAGTCATGCAAGCCGATCCCAGATAACCTTCCCGGCCTCTACACGACATCACTGCAGAAGTCAACCTTCCAGAAGCTTGTCCAAGGAATTGGTATGCCTAACTATCATATGCAATGCTTGTAGTTCTCATTTGGAAGTTATGTCAAACTCAGTGGGAGTATCCAGAAGTATACTCACTTGATCTTAATGTACTCTTTTTCCTTACAATTATGAGCATTTTTCCCATTGGGTTTTTGCTACCTAACTAGGTTTTAACGAGGCACCCATCCTGGGCTGATCATACCCTTGTGAGATCTTCTACTTGCATGCAAAAGAAGTATAGTTTTGATTTAATGCAACTTCTCACTTTTCTCCTTAGACTATGGGTTTTTCTCCCACCTTGGGTTTTACCATAGCGAGGTTTAGGGTTTTACCTTTTTATGCATTCTTCCGTTGATCTGAGACTTGCATTCGCTCATTGTGCCGACGACTTCATCAACTGTACTTACTTCATCGCTGAAGACCTGATGCGCCATTTACTTGAGTATTTACACACTCAAGTGAGAGTGTTGCAGTCCTATTAGATTAGGAATGTGATTGTGTAAATCCTAGTTTATCTTGGAATATCTCTTATATTTCTATTAGGAGTTGATTACCTATAAAGAGTTATAATTCTAAAAGGGTAAGGAATTAACCTTCCCTACTACTATAAATAAAAGCACAATAGGGTGGAATAGAACACCCCCACAATTACACATCTCTCTCTTCTCTCTACTATTGCCGCACATTTCTCTCTCTCTCTATGGCCTTCATAATCGTTCAATAAATTATACTTACAACACAATCGAAATAATACAAATAGCGAAATAATACAATTAATTCCAATAATACAATATATTGATATTGAACTCCTTCCAACATAACTCAACTTTAATCCAATTATGTAACAATCGAAATAATACAAATACCTATAAAAAAAAAAAAAGGAAAACTAATGAAAAGGGTTTGAAAACTTTGAGTTTTAATGATAAGGACAAAATAAAGGGTAAAGTGAATAGTACCAGGATTGACTTTTTAGTGTAAAAATGTGGTTTTTCGTTAAAGTGAACAGTACTGGGTGCTTTTCGTTAAAGTTCCCTAAAAAAAATGAAACAACTAATTCCATGATTAACAGTATCCAAAATAAACAAGATACTCCTAATTTGTAGGCAATTCAAACTGGTTCCTAAAGAATAGGACTGCCACTATTTATTTGCAGATAATTAAACATCAATTATTAAAAAAAATAAAAATTAATACAATTAATTCCACTCGTACAACTAATTTTCAGAATAGTGCTCAATGCATTTTAGCGGTAGATTGGTGAAGATGGGAGAAAAACTTATGTATGGCTCATTTTGTCATTAGATTTTACTGAATGACACTTCAATTCACTCAAAAATCATCGCGTGGTAAGTTTAAATATAATATTTTATCATTCTTCTATTTTGAAATTTTTATAATTATCTTTTCTACTAATTAATATACACCATCATATCTGTCTAACAGTTCATATTTTTTGTTCTCATTCCTCTCTGTTTTCTTCCCTCTCTTCCATTGCAGTTTTCTTCGCCACTTTTTATTTCCTTTCTTCATAAGATAAAATATTATATTTAAAACGCATAACCTGGCAAGTTTTGAATAAATTGTACTGCTACTCAACAAAATCTAGGGGCAACCTAAGTTCCACACAATATTAAATAGTTCTTAATATTAAATATTAAATAGTTTTTAATATTATCTTGTACGCATGGCAATTATAACAAGAATAAAAAATACAATCATGTCACATAAGCAAATTTAACTATTATTAACTGAACTAACGGAATATGGTAAAATGATGTAAAAATTGAGTTTCAAAGTGCAAAATAAGATTGATAGTTTGAAGGACATACCATAAGATAAGCCTTTTTCTCCCTTCTTTTTCTTTGCTTGACCAACCCTAGTTCAGAACCATCGCACCATCAACTGCTGACCTAGACATCAAGGATAATATATTACATATTGCAATTTACAACTGATCAACTAGACATGAAGATTGAAGAATACTGCAACAGAAGTCCCGGTAGGCCGTAGTGGACCAGTAGCCACTCAAACCTGTGATACTTGAGCTCTCTTGAACTGCACTTTACACATACGCAAAGGCATAAGATTCTTTGGAGGCCACAAAAGCGATTTTAATGATCATCCTCGTATATAGTACAAATTTGGTAAAGTTCGAACGACTGGTTTGTTAAGTGTCGATTATTGTACAAATTTAGCATATACTATAATTCTGAGTTATATTATATATTCAAGTGCCGAATAACACTTTTTGTGGGTTCAATTCAAATAGTATTTTAATATGTCAAGCTGTTCAAGCTGTAATTAAAATGAGTGAATTGTCAATTTAGTCATTGAATTATCATCTGAGTGAAAATTAGGTCCTTAAATTATTTTTTCAGAAAAATCAGTCCTTAATTATAAAAATCTGCCAATTACATCCCCAATATTAGATTCGAAGCCACTATATTCAATTTTCCGTCAATTTAAATCATGTTACTTGTATGTGATACACAATGGAGGGTAGATTGGTAATTTTTCATAAAGAAATAGTGTATGGAGTTAACTTTGGATGGTAAATTAGACGTTAGATTCGTAACCTATATGAAGTGCAAAGGGCTTAAAGTGACTTAAGTTGACGAAAAATATGATAAAATAGCTTTGAATACAATAGTAAGGATGAAATTAACAATTTTAAATAAGTTTAGGGACTTATTTTAGCGAAAAAATAATTCAATGACCTAATTTTCATTGAGATGATAATTAAGGGCCTAAATCAACACTTATCCATTAAAAATAGACAAACACGATCTTTAAACAAAACACAAAAGTGACAATCATATTGTTGAGTGTTTAAACAAATTCATTTTTAATCTCCGGATATATTCTTCTAAACTTTTTTATTCCAAAGCATATGAATTTTATTAGGTTCTATCTGTCGCTTTTACCTCCAAAGCGAAAGAAATATAGAGCCAAATTGACTCAAAATTATCCCATCTAAGATTTATTTTTATGCATTTTATTCAAAATGGTTGCTGACGTCCATGAAATTTGACATCAATAGAAATGATCATTGAGTTTGTTTACCGTCAATCATTTTAGTATTTCCATGTAAAGCTTTGTTAAATAAGACTAAAATAACAAAAATACTTTTAATTTAATAAACAATTGGCCAAAATGATTTGACAAAATTAAGGGAGTTTTGTCATTTTTTCCTCATTTAATATAGATTTTTCACTGAATGACCAAAATAATTGATTATGGACAAACTTAGAGACCAATTCTATCGATTTTAAATCTCAGGGACAAAAGTAAGGAGTTACGCCTAGACCCTGCAATTTCTAACACGACAAAAAAACGACATGAAAATAACGGGTTTCGGGTCAACACGATAACTAATTGGGTCATTATCAGGTGACCTGTTAAGAACCCATTAATAACGTGTTCTTAACGAGTATACACACGGGTAACACGTGGGTAACCCATTAAGAAAAAAAATATTTTGATAATTTTAAAGTTTAATTACTAAAAGATTTATTATAAAATACAATAGTCATATTAATATATACAATATATTCTATATTAAATATATAGTTTTGTATTATTATTCTATATAAGTTATAAAAAAATGTTTTAGTCATTATTTATTTTTATTATGAGAGTTCCTTATTATCATTACTAGGATAAATTTTACTTAACATGTTGTTGTCCAAAATTAAAATAAACTAGTATAGTATTTGTATAGGCAAGAACTAAGAAGACATACATACAAGTATGAAAAATGTGAAAGAATATATAAACACTCGTGATTCATCGTTATTCCTCCACGAGTAGATAACGGTTACACTTACATTATCGTTTAGATTTTTAAAATCCTCCAAACCCTCATGAATAATGTTTTTATTTGAGGGAAAAATTAATAATAATTATTGTAGAAGTGTAAAAAATGTAAAAACAAATATACAATCACTCATAGTGACAACCTTTACAACTTTCATGAAAGGGTCAGCTTCGAAATCCAACACTAAAATCCATAAACCTTAAATTTATATTTAACCGTCAATTATCATTTACGCTTTAATATTCTTACTGATTTTTCTTTTTTTAATTTTCTTTTTTTGAAAACATGATCATCTGGCGGATGTAAGAAGATGAACGGTTCATATCTTTGATATCACGTCTCGATATTTACGGTTAACTGAAATATGAGTCGATGTCATATAATTTGTAGAAACTTTATAAACATCAAGCAATATTTTCAATAACCGTAAAACTCTGAATATAATATCGATGATCCAAACCGTTCATCTTCCTGCATTCTCTAATAGATCATGTTTTCAAAAAAGAAAATCTGAAAAAAACAAAATTTGATGAGAACAATGAAGCGTAAATGTAAACAACAATCAATGGTTAAATTTTGCTCTATGATTTATATGATTAATGTGGAGAATTTCGAAGTTAAGCTCTTTATGAAAGTTGTAAAACTTGTTATTACGAGCGTTTATATATTATATATATATATTTTAGATTTCTACATTAATTAAAAACTATTAAAGATTTTACTTAAAAAAAAAGGCGTAAGATAAATGAGAGTAAATATGTACCGTTGGATTCTATTTCACTTATATTATTAGAACTTTTTTGGATGAAAAAACCCCTTCTCTATTCCAATATTTTCCAATTTTACCTTTTGATCAATTTAGGTAAGCGAAAATATACTTAAAAGAAAAATACTTTTTTATGTTTTGGATATGACAATATGGTATGTATATATTTATTTAGTATTATGTTTTTCTTTTGATTATTTATTGGTTTAAAATATATTTTCCTTAACAGATAACGGGTCGAGTCATATTACCTGTTAATATTATCGGATCGATTTCGGGTCGGGTCATTTTACCTTTTTATTTTAACGGGTGTTACACAACACGACCCATTAAAATATCGGGTATGACACGAACACGGAAAACACGACACGAATGCCAGGTCTAGTTACGCCAATCTCAGAGACCATTTTGACTAAAAAAAACCTTATTCTTATAATATTTATTTACTTGCACTAAGGGACCATTTGATAACAATTCCTTTCAATTTGCACTCCAAATTTTCTAGAATAAGTAAGAAAATTACACTTGTGAGGGATGTACAATGAGATATTTGAAGTGCTAATAACAATTTTCTTCAGTTTTAATAAATTTTTTTTACATTTTTGAAAATTGAAAACTAAAATCTTATTTGGTAACTACTTTCAGTTTTCAAAAAAAATGAAAAATAAAAACTAGAAACAATTTTCTTGAGTTTTAAAATTTTAGCCTTGAGTAAATGAAAACTGAAACTGAAAGTAATTATCAAATAAGATTTCAGTTTTCATTTTTCAAAAAAGTGAAAATTGAAAAACCAATAACTAAAAACTAAAAACGAAATGATTATCCAACGGCCACCCTAAGTCGATCATAATCGTGAATATATATATTCTTTCTAAAATATGGGTTTGACGGACCCATATATATATAGTAATCATTGTACACTAAACAATACAATTAGTCATATTTATACGTTGTTCAACGCAAGGAAGAAAATATCGGTAATATCGGAAATATCGGTAGTCCGAAAACACGGAAATATCGATGGAAATATCGGGATAATATCGATATCGATAAAAATTACATGGAAACCACGGAAATTGTAAGAAAAACTTGGAATTTTTTATTGAAACTTTGCAGGATGTTTATTTAGTCAATTATCTATTAGTTTATCACAAAAAATTGGAAGGAAATGCATTGCATGATGGATTTAACATTATCAAGTTGATTATATAGCGAGCTGATAAACATTGTGACTATAGAAAATATGTAGAAATTAATGAAAGAAGTCTAAACACACCATAATCATTTATATATAATGAATTAGTACAATATTTTACACTTTATACATTGCATGGTAAGATACATGAGTGGCTTAGTACCACATAGAGTTCCTATGAGGTTCAAAATTTTCAATATCTTCATCATCTCTATGTGTAGAGTGAGTGTATTTTGAAGAGTAGTTACCAACTATGGCAATGGTTTTCAAGAACCAAAACCCAAAAGTCAATAGGAAACCGAATACTTCGGTATTTTTCGGGATTACCAAACAAATGGGATTTGGAAACCAATCCCATATCAAAAATTTCGGTATTTTTCGGGATGGGATTCCCGAACTTCAGGATGGTTTTGGTTTGGGATTTTTCGGTTTGGGTTTGGGACTTTTTCGGTTTGGGTTTGGGACTTTTTCGGTTTGGTTTGGGATTTTCCGGAATTTTTTCCAGCCCTTGACCAAATAAAAAATAGAAAAATTAAAAACCATTTGCCATTGACTAAGTAATTAATTGACACAATTTAAAATATAATACCACAAAAAAATTGGAATATGTGCAAATTTGTTTCTTGTAAAAATAAACCATATATATAAATATTGTAGCTTATTATCATAACAACATAAGTGGTACAGTGGTTAAGGCCTTAAGAAGTTAAGGGGGAGGGGTTCGAACCCCTTTATGCTCAAAACCGAGTCTTTTCCAAATTTTAAGGAATTTTTGGACTAATATCGCGATATTTTAGCTAATATCGCGATATTATCGAAAATAACGATAATATCGCGATATTTTGACGAAAACTCATTGGATACTCCTTAAAATATCGGTAAGTCAAAAAAACGAATTTCGCCGATATTTTCGATATTTAAATCCATGGTTCAACGCTATATCGATTTCATGTTCCTCCCTTCTTTTCTTTGTATCTCTCTTGTTTTCGTTCTAGAAGGGTAATGTTTATATCCCCCTCCCCTTATTTTTCGTGTATTGTTTGTGTTATCTATGATGTATGAGTGGTAAGTTTATGTCCCTCTTGATAAGATGTAATTTCTTTTTTTGTTATTAATAAAATTTATCTCCTACCGTCGAGGTTTTTCAAAAAAATAAAAAAAAACAAAAGTTTATCGATCCTAGGGTTTTCAAGTTTGTTTTGGTCTTTAGATTTCTAGGGTTCTTTCCTTGTGCCATGTCTTCCTTCTCTATACCTTCCATATTCCCGGTCCTAACATCATTCACTTTTTCAAACTCATTAGTTATAAGGAAAATTAATGAAAATTATTTTAAAACTTTGAGTTTTAATGATAAAAACAAAATAAGGGTAAAATAAATAGTACCATGATTGACTTTTTAGTATAAAAATATGATTTTTTTGTTAAAATGAACAGTACTAGAAGTTTTTCATTAAAGTTCTCAATTTATTACGTCGTCTGGTTTCGTCAAATCAATCCATTTCTTATAGGTCATGATCTTTGGAAGTTGTCGACGGTTCACATCCTATTCGACCTCCTACATACCAGTTCCAAGAACAAAGATAAGGATGGAGATCCTCCCGCCAAAGATCTTAACCTTGCTTATTCCCTTTAGATTCAACAAGATCAACTTGCTATCTAAATCAGAAGTGACACCGCCATTGATGTTTGGAATTTTCGTCAACAACATTTTGCCCAAAGTTTCTTTACCGGTGAGGCCAACCTTCGATTCCAACTCCCCGAAATGTCCAAAGGCTCTCTGAGTGTAGATGCATGTATCCAACATGCCAAATCCATCCAATAATATAAGCAGTCATTTCTACTATTTCGTTTTTGAGTACTTTTTGCATGGATTATCTTTGAATGGGGAAGATCTAAAATTTTGACGGTTCAAAATATTAATATAAAGTTGTGTGAAAAGTAAAAAAAAATATAAATATCACATCCCTTGACACTATGCAAAGTAGCTTTACACCCACATTCTCTTTCTTACCATCTATTGAAAGGACTTGGATTCTCTGCCCTCCCAATTCGGTGCCCTTCCCGTGCCCTCCTGTTTGTATGGTCACGGTTAAGCCACGTCAATATTTTATATTACTATTTTTTTTTTGTCTTATTATTTTTATAAAAAACAATATAAAATGTTAGCATGGATTAACCGTGACCACACAAAACAGGAGGGCACGGGAGGACACCGAAATGGAAGGGCAGAGAATCCAAGTCCCTATTAAAAAATGACTTGTATGAACTAGGGACACGGCTACCTTGGGGTTGAAACCTATCTGGAACGCCAGGCAATTAATGTTGAAGTACGTAAAGAAAAATAAAAGGTTTTGGATGCCAAAATGGCGGTGTACAAGCATGAGTGGTTCTATAAAAGGACCAATATGATCCTTTGGGCTCGTTTACTTATCAGCAATGAGAAAATAAAGAATTAATTAACTTTAGAATGAGAAATAGTAAGGAACTATGATGAGAAGAACTCATTCCTATTAAGCTTTTTACCAACCGCATCAGAATAAAAATGAAATTGATGCTCATGGTTATTGTTTACTAATCCTAATGAATCGGAATGAAAACAACTTGATTACTAATATACCCATGCATAAAATTATTCAAATCACTTTAAAAATAAGTGGACAAGCTAATCGAAATTTGAAAGCTTCTAATGAGAGTACAGCAAAATCGTTTGACATTTTAGGGGTGATGAGTCCATCTTTAATTGTTCAGATACTTTTTGTTTTTGCTTTTAACTGCTGTGAACAACAAAATCTTTGGAATTGGATCCTCTCCGAGGCAATGCCTCGGGATCCTCCTAACCAGACAATATGACTTCAACGGCTACAAACAGCAAGTCCCTCTAAAAGATATAATAACTGTAGCCGTTATATCAAAATTCAATGGCCCGTGTTATCGGGTCAAGAGGATCCCGAGGCTTTGCCTCGAAGAGGATCCATTTTATACTTTTTGTTTGTATATCACGAATGAGGATCCTCTTTGTGAGGATTCCGGAAATTCTTCAATCACATCCGTTCATCGTGTATCAGTCAGAAATCTTTGTAAATCTTTTTATTTAAAATTAAATATAAACAATAACTGACAAAAACTAATCGTACAATATATAATGAGCAAATGTGATTAGAAAATTTTCGGAATCCTACCTAGGATCGGGAGAGGATCCTTTCACCTCACCTCATGGCATGCTTTACTTGCATGTTTCTCATATCGTACATCTTGAAACTAGCAGTAGAAAGCTTCATAATCCAAGAGGGTATTTTCTTAGGTTTTGCCAGGGTATTTTGGATTATTATAGAATAATTAATGAGGATATTATCGGAAGACAACATGAGAGAAAAGGAATGAGAATCAGATTAACTACTCCCTCCAAGTCAATCAAGTTCCTGAAATTTGGCTATTCCATTACGAATTTTAATTTCTTACATACAAGTAAACACGGGAGAAGTCATAAAGAAAACTCATTCCCTTTCTTTTACAAGAATCCCATATAAGAATCTATGATGGAGAATCACTTATATTTTCCGTTGGATAAAACCGTTCAAAATGAACTATCATATATATGACCTAGAGTCAACAGTTGCCATTTCCATTTGGAAACCGAATGGTACTTCTCTGTGGAGAAATATGTCCAAATTCTTATTTAACCTTAGAACTTCCCAATTTCACTTATGGAAAGAGCTAAATTTCTAATAGCAGCATTAGAAGAACTAAATTAGCATCTATGATTGCACTATCGTGGATCATTCCGGTTGTGCAAACGTAATTATTAAGCACCGTAGCAACCGTTGTTTCTACCCCTAAACATTTTTAGTCTTCCTTATCCTATTCTAGTTGAAGTTCACGAGTATTGATATTGCGTTACCTCTAAACCATCAAGAAATCGTTTGAAAGGTTATAATCACTTTTTGTATCCAAATGCAAATGGGAAATATCACCATAAGCTCCTGGTACGAGGTATCTTGTACATGTGAAGATTATGATGATGTTTCGATGTTTATAGATTGATTTGACAAGTCAACCCATTTTTCATAGGTTCAAAAGGATTACATTTTAGACTACTCGGTAAAATTACCCATTCTTGAATTTATCGAATTTTCTGGCATTTTAATCAACATTTTTCTGATTGTGACTCCATATTCACTCCTTTGTGCTGGAAAGATATTCTAGTCAACTTTGAGTACGTGCCTACTCTATTGCAGTTTGCATTATTTCGAAGACAGATAGATTGTTCAAAAGAATTGCTTGGATGTTGAAATCGGGTTGTGATCATTAATTCTTCAATCACCCGTCAAATACTCCGTTGAATGGATCATTTCCGTTGGTGATTGAATATTTCGGAAGTCGTTTGTAGTGTGATGGCAGGCAATCAATCTAGATCTCTTGAACTTTAACTTTGATGAACTTGTTTTGATTCTCAAATTCTTGAGTGTTGAGACAACGATGAGTTATCGGCATTACAGGTTGCCGACTATAATATTGATGGCTTAATTGTTGGATTCATTAAGCAAGTGAGTAA
The DNA here is from genome assembly GCF_042453785.1 of Malus domestica. Taxonomy (NCBI): domain Eukaryota; kingdom Viridiplantae; phylum Streptophyta; class Magnoliopsida; order Rosales; family Rosaceae; genus Malus; species Malus domestica. The sequence goes on from NC_091666.1 coordinate 1,374,147, forward strand.
GTTGGCTCCTCTACTACAACACTTATTAATTAGCTATGGTTCGGACTCGATTCATAACATACATGCTCATTCTCGAAGTTCATGACACGACAAATGTTTGGCAAGGTCCATTTTCATTTTGGGTTTTGACTTTTCATACAAATATTTTCTTACTACATTATTTTATTTATATGAGTATCTCTACCATTACAAATTTTGGGTGAGTTATTTCCACTCTTGGTTTTAAACTCCATACAAGTATTTTAATCATACATTTTTATATCTTGTTCTTGTCATTATCTTATTATATGCATATATTTTTGACCTTATGTTGTTACGTAGTATTACATATTTTTTACTCTATATTTTATACGGGTATCATATTACTATACTATTGAGGAAGGAAGAAGGTATGAGCTTGGAGGCATGAAAGAGGAATAATTGCAATCCGATCATGACGGAATGGCATTCTCTTTTATGCAGCTGCTCTAACTTGATTTCTTCTTTGTGTATGTATTTATATACATATTTTCTCCCTATTTTCAAGTATTTTACATTTAGCAAGTTATTTTAAATTTCGGGGACAAAATTTTATTAAGGGGGGTAGATTGTAACAACGCGTCCCCAATTATTAAGATTTTTATAATTTAAAAATGAGAAATTACGAAAATGCCCTTTGAGGCAAATACATTGATTTTTATTAACCGTCTTTTCGTGTCACGTAAGACTCGTTTTCTTGGCATATCCTCGTAGTACTCATCGCTACGAATGCATGGGCGAAATGGAACGTGATTTGGAGTTATAACGAATGAGTTATTAACGAATCAAGTCGAGGGCAAAATTGTAAATTTATTATTTTCTGGAATACTTCATATTTTTGGAGAAAAATCTGATAGCCACGTGTGTGGCCCAGATTAAAGCAAAGAGATGATGGGCAGTGGAGATAAAGGATAAAGGAGATAAATGAGGAAAAGTTGAAGCCAATCGGGAAAAGAGAGAGAATAGAGTGATCAATAGGGAAGAGAAGAAAGGAAGGGAAATGAGGGAGTGGAGTAGCACCGGATCACCTTGACCCGGTTCCTTATCGCGCGACCTGACCCATATCGACACTTCCCGTCACATTTTTCATCGGTTTTCCGACGATCTAAACCTCGCCATCACCTAAAAATCAGCCAACGTATTCCTCTCTTCCATTTCCACTCAAACTTCATTGTGTTTAACCATGAACTCATGAAGAACAAATCGTACGGGTTCGTGGGTGCACGGCGGTGAATCCGCCGATCCTGCAACAATTTCCTTCAATTTTCACCACCAATGTACTATGCCTAATCCCAGGAACAAGTCCCAGGCATTGGTAGTGGCGGCAAAGCACCATCGACATTGAATCGAAAGCCACCTATTCTAGGGTTTTGGCGGATTTTCATGAAATTGAGGCTTTTCCCGGCCAAATTGGTCTTAGTCATAGGTATGAAAGTTGCTCCACTCACTGACATCTTCATTTATGTGAAGTTTGAGAATTTTTAGAAATAATTGAATTTTCCGGCGAGTCAAAGCGGCCGACCACCACCGGCGGCGGCGCGTGGCCAGTGGACCACCAATGTTATTTTACGTTAAATCAAAATATTGATCTCATATTTGATATCCATATGATGTGATTTATTATTGTGAATCTAGTTTGATTAAGGTGTGTTACTTGATAATTATATGAATCGACGATCCGACAGTTGGATCGTCACCAAAATTTAATATGTTGTAGTACATAATATTTGAGGATCATAGGAACTTAGAGATTGGGAACTCGACACATGGATCTTCCCGAATTGGATTTGTAAGTTCGTAAAATAAAACGTTGACCGCCACTTGAATTTGCAATTGGCGGAGATCCAACTGTTAGATCATATTAAAATTTTAGAATGATGTTTTAGAAGCATAATGTGGATCCTTGGAAGTTATTGATCAGAAATCCGAGAAGCGGATCTTTCGGATCGAGTTACGTAGGGTTGTGAACCCTACTGTTGATCGTTGACCGACGGTTGACTTTTGGTCAATGGGTCTCAAATCATTATAGAACGTCCTTAAGGATGTTTTTTACGTAAGTTATATATTTGATCGATAAGAATTATGAGATATGATTTGATAATTGTTCTAGGCACCGATCGTTCAGGATGCCTCGATATTCGTGCTACGGAGTTGTAGTGTAGACTCTAGGTAAGTGGGCTTTTGTTTTCTATATATATGTATATATGCTTTACGATTTCCATAAACTATTTATAAATGAATTTACGAATTAAATGCCATGTCAAGGATGCATTATATCTTAGTATTTGCATTAGTATAGTTTTGCATATTATGGAATAATGCTGCGGAGGCCCAAGTAAGCTTCAAGTGAGTACATTATGATGATAGTGGTTGCATAGTGTATGGTTATGTTTACATGCATTTAGTGCTCATTATCCTGCACCCCAGTGTTAGTGTTCCACCCGAGGCCAGGGCCAGCCTTCACGTGATCGTTCACCTCCCACACCGTATGCTCACCTTGGATCCAAGGCAGGTGCCAGCCTTTCATACAGACCACATTAGGTGGTTCCGACTCGTAGGTGACTTACTTCACATAGCTTTCACATGATCGTAGCACTTGAGTGTATTTATTTACACCCAGCCTGTCGTACAGGCCACAATAGGTGGTGCCGACTCGTGTGCAGAAATTGGTTATGAGCTATAGTTTATGCCATATAGGTCACGTTAGGTGACTCCGGCTGATATATCATTTTATATTGATTTACATCACATGGATTACATATTTATCATTAAGATACTTGACATGGCACATACTTTGGTTTTCATTGCTTTTGAGCCTGATTTCTTTATACGTATGTATTATTATTTTCTATGAAATTATACGGGTTTTACGATGAGAGGTTATTATTTTTGGAAAGAGAAATGGTTTCAAAAAGCTTTGTTTTTTCCCACTCACGTTTTCTGTTTTTCGCCCCTATAGGTTTAGCTGATAAAAGTTCGTATCGGCGAGGATTCTTGGTGAATCTCAGTATAGGTGGCTACCTCTGAGGGTATGATTCTTACCCACACTATTGTACCTTACTTATGCTCTAACGTCGCATGTGAAATGGGTTCACACCCTCTCACCGTGCACTCTTGTCTTTAGGCACTTTTAGGTTTAAATTTGTTCACATTTTCCACATCACTATACTTTATGGCTTCGTCACCTTCCAGGTGTCGACCAGCATAGCTCGATTCAAAGTCCTAGTGGACATTCCGGGTCGGGATGTGTCATAATAACCCTTCTCTTATTAAAAAAAATCAAAAAATAAATAAATACATAAACATTCACACAAAACAAAAAAAACAAAAAAAACCCTCACGAAATGGGAATATAGGTGATTTGTAAGTTCATTATTTTTTATGATAATTTTAAAAAATAAAATTAAAAAAGAACTAATTGCCAGGCTAGTCTATGTTATTGATGATTACTTCATCTTCAATACACTTTAATAAAGGGTGTGCTATCCACACATCCTTTTTACTTCTCACACACTCCTTATTAATTTATGTTCTTTGATCGTATTCAATTCATCTGATCTGATGACCGAAAATTAGAAGAGTGTGTGAGAAGTAAAAAGGGGTGTGTGGATATCACACCCTTTAATAAACAGCAGCACCATCCGCCCCTTCCCCCACCTCTCTCTCCCTTCCCCTCACACCCGTCTTCCTCATCTCTCTCTCCCTTTCTCTTTCTCTCTTTCCTCCTCTCTTATGTTGGAAAATGACTTATGGGACATCAAACCTCACCAACTCTTAGATAAGAGTGGAGTTGGCAAATACGAAAATTAGAGTTTGCACCTTGTGGCAAAGTTAGGAATTGTCAAGTAGAGGGCGAAATTTAAAAGGACAAAAGGTCCCATAAAAATATAGACAACTATTCGATGTCTAAATCCATGGTTTGCCGGAAGATTAGACAATACTTCATTCAACTAAGTGACCTTACTTTATTGTGAACTATCTAAAATATTCGAATGAAGATTTATACTAACGAGAATATTCGATTGAGGATTTAGACTACCCGAAATATTCGAAGAAGGATTTGGACTAACGGGGAATATTTAAAGGAGGATTTTAAGCACCGTTTCTTATAGTATAGTTCCATTACATAATAGTATAATGAACATGGTTCTAACAAATGTTGTAAGACCCAAACTACAATCTCCCTGGAGTGAAGATAATATACGCTCGCTCCCTAGGGCCGGACCTGGAGTGAGCAAAAGGCTAAGCCTTCCCCCCAAGGGATATTGATCTAATTAGGTGGTTCCCGGTTTGATCGAATATAACTAGCTTAGCCTCCAAAGTGGGATGGTCCACTCTACAGTAAAGACTCAGCCAACTGTTTCCACCCAAGTACTAGACTGTGCAGTACCTTCTTGCCTACATGAAGTGTCAGACTGCATAGTCTGGTGCAATCGTGCCTCTCTCCCACGATGGAGAAGAGACAAATGGTCATTCTCCGACATGGCATCCGTACGTCAAAATGGTCTCCTCGCCAACCTCCATTATTCCTGGCAATTCAGAGGAATATCGGGTGACGTGGACTGTCTTCGCAAGGTCTATAAATACACTTGGTGACTCCTCACCAGAGGTAAGACATGCAACCCTGGAACACATTATATCATTCTCTCTACAACTGCTAACTTAAGCATTAGAGCCTCCACGCCAGAAACTACCCTTCCCGGCGCTTGGACTCATGGTGTTCGCCTATTTTTGGCTTGCGCAGATTTCACCCCTTGACGGTTGAAAATTAGCTCCAACAGATGTTATTCGCTAGCCAGGTGAATTGATGTGCCCTAATGCCTAGCACCTAAGCAGTACCTAGACAGACTAGCCTGATTTAAGTAATTTATTATATATTGTATAAATAAGTGTTATTTATTATGATATATTTTCTTTAATATTTTTGTCAATTGTAGTATGAGATAATGGTTCAAGTGATTATGGACTTGTAATCCTTTACAGAATGTTTTCTGAAACTCGTATGAATTTATAATGAATTTCAAGAGGAATAACTATGTCAAACATGTGTTAAAAAAACATTGGCAAAGTAGGACACATAGAAGGGCACAACTTAATTAGACAATAACTATATTTAAAATAAAATATAAAATAAAAAAAGAAGTGGTGTAACTTGATTAGACAACAATTGAAAAAACAAAAAAATTGGTAGAAGTTAAGAGGTCACGTGGGTGGGAATTGGAGAGATAAACTCGCTTCTCTTCTGATCTCTTTTTAGTTGGAACCAAAACTGCAAAAATTCCATTTTTTTTATTCTCGGGTTTTAAAAACAGAAATCAAATTTTGATTTCAAATTATAAAATAATCGGATTGAAAAAATAAATATGGCGTGCGTAGCGCAGTAGCAACGACAACATGCTTCATTTAAGCATTTATTCAAACATTTTTCGTGCAGGTTTAGATGGGCAGATTCCTCACTTTTCTTTGGGATTTTGGACTACCAAGGGGGCGACCATCCCTCTTTGCTCTAGTGCAGCTCCACCCATGTTTCCACCGATCATCCCTCGTGTTTCATGTCAAAGTAACGGTGAGAGAAAGAGAGAGAGAAAAGGAGATAGAATAGTGAGATTGAGAACACATGGAGGTGGGTGGTCGATGCGTGATTGGTGCCTAACGTCACTTACATAAAGGGGTGTTGGTTGGGGCATTTTTTTTAATTTTAAAAATGAATTAGACAGGTGTCAAGTTTTTATTTATGGTCAGTTTTTTTATAAAGACATACATATGCATTTGTATTTTTTAATACATGTCAGCAAATTCGATTGATGAAACGAAAACAAGTTAACATGGAGCGAATTTTGAATTTTAAGTAATAAAATAACCACTTTATACAAAAATAGGGTATGCCGATCTTATCAAAATTATCAATGTCCAATGATGGAGACAGTTTTAGGATAATCAGAGAGGAAGTGGATCTCACTAACTTCGTCTTGTTATGTTAACTCCTTATTATGCATGGATTAGTGGTAAATCTAATTAGCGTTATCCATGGACCCACTGGATTGGGATTAGTGTTAATCCGTCGATCAGTAATTTTGCGTGTGCCTAAGCTACATGTTGGGCACTGGTTCAACAAAAAAAAAAAAAAAAAAAAAAGCTACATGTTGGGCTTGAACTGGCCCACCAATTGCCTTGATAAAACAAGCATGGTTGGACTTGCTGTAATTAGATCCTAGGCCGAATTAGATCCTAGCCTCAAACGGACATTTTTGAGCTTCTCCTAGAGTTTCTTTAAATTTTTGTTTCACTACTGAACATGATTAAAAAATTATTTTAGCTACTCGGTTTAACATCCTCACTCTTCTCAGAAACTCTTAAAATTCGATTTTCTCCCTCCTGCTCCCGAGGACAAATTATGAGCTCGAGACTGAGACCACATGTCCGTGCGAGCTCTAGACACAAAAAACACCACATATCCATCCACTCTGATTTGTCATTCTAATCTTACCCCACTTTGATCCCACACTCTCTCTCTCACCCTCCAATCCGATTTCCCTACCAAAGAACTTCCTAGACTTAAAAGTGCCACTAATCATCTTCTCAAGTTAAAACACCCTCTAAAGAGTCATGGAGATCAAATTTCTTGAAGTAATGCTGCACTTATCACATATTTGTACTTCTCTAATAGACGTAGAACCCAACAACACATGGATTACATCTCTTCCTTGTAGTTTATATGCCTGGAATTATGATACACGATTCGAAACAGCTCAAAAAAAGGACTCCCGCAAGTGATCTTTACGCATAAACATTTCATTGACAAGCTGTATGAAAGATATATGTAGCTGTGTCTATAGTGTGTCTTTTCAAGTCTAGTCGCTGAGCTTAGACAATAAAAAGAGGCAAACAGAAGAAAGGAGGACAGACGCGGAAAAATAAAGCAAGTCCAGAGGAGATTGTATAACAGCCTTCTTACTCTTCTCGAACAACCCAATTAGAAGTAGCATCACTATTACATGGCCAAGCTTCGTTTTCAGCTCATTCACGCTTGTGATATCCAACCATTTCGGTCGCTCCTGTAAAAACGAAATGAAACGAAATGTTCAATACAGGGAAAAGTTTAAGGAAACCAAATCAATCAAATTTCCTTCTAGTTTCGATATGTGACTTCCACGCGACCCCCTATTGAGGATATTTCAGTTCCTATCTTTATTCTCCTGTTTTATTCTCTCCTTTCCCCTTTCTTTTCCACTCTCTCTTCTGTGAGCTCTCAGAACAAGGGTAAAGGACTTGGTCATTTGGAATGGCTACGGTGGCTGTGAAATGAGCATGCCGAGGCAGCGAGACCAATCTGGTTGAACCACTGGCCAAGCCAACCAGGGAAGTCTGATGAATACTGATTTTGCAATTTTTATAACCACTTACAAAATCAAAGACCGAAATCAGTACTACCCTCCCCAATGGATGTCATAAGAAAGCTGCTCCAGTTGAGAACCACAGATCTTTGTTTTTGTCTGAAACTATGGTATGAAAACTTCAGGAGCGAGAATAAGAACTTCAAGAAGAATAGAGAGTGCACCTCAAAGAATAAATTTTGTTCCCACCTGAATTGTAGTGTTTTACTTTGTTTAGAAACTATTTCTTCTCAAGTCTCAACTCTTACGTGAAGTTACTGTTTCTCAAGTTTGCGATCAATCCTACAGCCACAATAGCAATTCCAGATGCACAACCACTTTACCCCAGTTCTGAGAATTTGCAGATGAGAGAGAGGGAATAAATAAACTAAGGACTTAACCTAAGGCTAGGGGTGTGCATCGAGTGTTTCAAATCAGGTTGAACCCCAACCTGCTGACTGGTACAGTAAGCTCGGATTGACAATATTAAGGGCAAGTTGCATAAGATTTTATTTTTTCGGAGTAGGGTTGGATACGAGTTCGAAGGAGAAATTTTGGGAAGATCTTGGAGACTTGGTGCAAGGAATTGCTCAGACGGAGAAGTTATTTATAGGAGGAGATTTAAATGGACACGTGGGCAGGGAGACAGGCAACTATGGAGGTTTTCATGGTGGCCATGGTTTTGGGGAGAGAAACGAGGATGGGGAAGCTATCTTGGATTTTGCAATGGCATATGATCTCTTCTTAGCCAACACCTTCTTTAAGAAGAGAGAAGAACATGTGATCACCTACAAGAGTGGGTCGTCAAAAACACAAATAGATTTTCTTCTAATGAGGAAAGGGGATCGTATAACTTGTAAGGATTGCAAAGTTATACCAGGAGAGAGCGTGGCTAATCAACATCGCTTGTTGGTGATGGATGTACATATCAAAAGAGTAAGACAAAAGAACAAGACTTGGAAGTGCCCAAGGACTAGATGGTGGAATCTAAAAGAAGAAAAACAAGTCATTTTCAAAGAGAAGGTAATCACCCAATGTGTGTGGGATAGAGATGGGGAAGCTAGCCAAATGTGGGATTCCATGGCTAGTTGTATCCGAAAAGTAGCAAAAGAGGTATTAGGAAAGTCCAAGGGCTTTGCCCCACACCAAAAGGAATCTTGGTGGTGGAATGAGGAGGTACAAACAAAGGTGAAGGTTAAGAAGGAATGTTGTAAAGCCTTATACAAGGAGATGACCGATGAAAATGGTGAAAGGTATAGAAAAGCGAAGCAAGAGGCGAAGAAAGCTGTCAGAGAAGCTAAGTTAGCGGCTTACGACGATATGTATAAACGACTAGATACCAAAGAAGGAGAGTTGGATATCTATAAACTATCTAGAGCAAGGGAAAAGAAGACAATGGACCTAAACCAAGTGAGGTGCATCAAGGATGAGGATGGAAAGGTTCTTGCTACAGAGAACGCGGTTAAAGACAGATGGAGAGGTTATTTTCATAATCTTTTCAATGAAGGACATGAAATGAGTGCTTCTTTAGGGGAGTTGAGTAACTCAGAAGAGTGTAGAAACTACTCTTTTTATCGTCGAATCCGGAAGGAAGAAGTGGTTGTAGCTTTGAAGAAGATGAAGCATAAAAAAGCAATAGGCCCAGACAATATACCAATCGAAGTGTGGAAACTTTTGGGAGAGACAGGTATAACATGGCTCACTGACCTTTTCAATAGGATTTTGAAAACGAAGAAGATGCCAAATGAGTGGCGAACGAGCACTTTGGTGCCTATCTACAAGAATAAGGGCGACGTACAAAATTGCATGAACTATAGGGGTATTAAGCTAATGAGTCATACAATGAAGCTCTGGGAGAGAGTCATTGAGCATAGATTGAGGCAAGAGACACGGGTTTCGGACAACCAATTCGGGTTCATGCCAGGGCGCTCAACCATGGAGGCAATCTATCTCTTACGAAGATTGATGGAAAGATATAGAGATGGGAAAAAGGATTTACACATGGTCTTTATAGATTTGGAAAAAGCGTATGATAGGGTCCCAAGAGACATTCTTTGGAGGATTTTAGAGAAGAAAGGAGTACGAGTAGCATATATCCAAGCTATAAAGGATATGTATGAAGGAGCAAAGACTGCCGTAAGAACTCATGAAGGACAAACCGAAAGCTTTCCCATAACTGTAGGATTACATCAAGGCTCATCCTTAAGTCCTTACCTTTTTGCGTTGGTAATGGATGAGTTAACAGGACATATTCAAGATGATATTCCTTGGTGTATGCTTTTCGCAGACGATATAGTGTTGATAGATGAAACTCAGGAAGGGGTAAATGCAAAGCTTAACCTTTGGAGAGAAGTGTTGGAATCTAAAGGTCTTCGCCTAAGCCGATCAAAGACAGAATATATGGAGTGCAAGTTCAGTGCAAATGGAGGCCAAAACGAGTTAGGGGTGAGGATCGGAGATCAAGAAATACCAAAGAGCGACCGTTTTCGTTACCTAGGATCTATCTTGCAAAAGAACGGAGAATTAGATGGAGATCTCAACCATAGAATACAAGCTGGATGGATGAAGTGGAAGAGTGCATCCGGCGTGTTGTGTGACCGCCGTATGCCACTGAAGCTCAAGGGAAAATTTTATAGGACGGCAATAAGGCCGGCGATGCTGTATGGCACAGAATGTTGGGCGGTGAAACATCAACACGTACACAAAATGGGTGTAGCGGAGATGAGGATGCTTCGTTGGATGTGTGGGCACACGAGAAAGGATAAGATTAGGAATGAGGATATCCGGGGTAAAGTAGGAGTAGCCGAAATTGAAGGAAAGATGAGAGAAAATCGGTTACGGTGGTTTGGACATGTGCAAAGAAGGCCTACTGACGCTCCGATTAGAAGATGCGACTATGGGACAGAGGTTCAGGGGCGAAGGGGTAGAGGAAGACCTAGGAAAACTTTGGAAGAGACCCTAAGAAAAGACTTAGAGTACTTGGATCTAACGAAGGACATGACACAGGATCGAGCACAATGGCGTTCTAAGATTCATATAGCCGATCCCACTCAGTGACTTGGATTTTCCAAGTCTCCAACCGAGAAGTTTTCCTCACTCGGGAAATTAAGGGAACAATACCCCAACCTACATGCTCCACTCAGAAAGCTTCAACATACAAGCTTCAACAAAAGAAAATTCAAAGAACTTAGCGAAGAAGGCTTTGGTGTATTTAACACAATACGTTGAAATGAAGGAAAGCTTATTTATTGATATCCCCGATAAGTTACAAATATGTACATATACATGAGTCAAAATAAACACACAAGAGGGAGCCTTCACAAAGGTTGCTTAGGAGAAGTCTCAGCAGTCGGTAGAGCCCCAGAAAGAGAAGGCACCGGAGGGGGATCATTTGGAGCCTCAGTACTGGACAGAACCCTAGAAGGAGGAGGCATCAGAGGTTGATCATTCGGAGCTTCATTACGCGGTACAGCCCCAGAAGACGAAGGCAATAAATGCCTTTGGAACAAACCCACAAATCTCTGATGATCAAGTAAAACCTGACCATCAGTTTCCTTCATTTGGTCAAGCTTCCTCTTCATGTTTGTAGCATAGTCATGTGCGAGCCGGTGCAACTGTTTATTCTCATGCTTGAGCCCTCTAATCTCCTGTTTGAGACTTATCACTTCAGCCGCCAATGATTCAACTTGGCGGGTTCGAGCAAATAGGCGTTGGGCCATATTAGACACAGAACCTGCACACTGAACACTGAGAGCCAGCGAATCCTTAACAGCTAACTCATCAGACCGTTTGGAAAGTAGTCTGTTATCTTTGGGAGTGAGAAGGTTCCTGGCCACCACCGCAGCGGTCATATCATTCTTCATCACGGAATCCCCAACGGTAAGAGGACCAGTAGGGGAGACGAAGGATGGGCGCCATATGTTGTCTGGAGAAGGCGGGGCTGCCTCTTCAACAAGGTTCAAGTCAAAACGACGGTCGGAGGGGCCAGACATTTTCAAAGGTGTTGAAGAGAGAAGAGGTCGGACAAATCAAGATCTTAGAAGTGCAAGAATGAAGCTTCTACTGGTGGAGATTCAAGTGTGCTTTGGAACTTAATGCCAGCCCCTATAAAAATCTGCACTCGACAGAGCTTCAAAAATCGAAGAGGCGCCTGCTCAGAAATCGAAGAGGCGTTTGCTTTCTCAAAAGCTGGGCTGCTTAGAGATCACGAGGGTTGATCTCAGAAATCGAAGAGGCGTTTGCTTTCTCAAAAGTTGGGCTGCTCAAAGACCACGAAGGCCGATCTCAGAAATCGAAGAGGCGCTCGCTTTCTCAAAAGCTGGGCTCCCCAGAGACCACGAGGGCCGATCTCAGAAATCGAAGAGGCACCTACTTTTCCAACATTGTCAGCACCTGTCACACGCACACTCATCTTTGCGGAAATTATGGGCATTCTGTCGAAGACTTCTGGGGAAGTAGAAAACACATGAATCTTACTGTTCAATCACCCACTTCCCACACGCAACAATAGCTCATGGGTACCACAGATAATTTTGCCAAAGTTCTCTGCCAAAGTTGAGCATGTGAAGCTTGCAGCTCCCACTACATCGATTTGACCAAGAAGGGTAAAAGAATAGCAAAGAAACAGCACTAACAAAGTTTAGACCCATAAATTTTGAAGGTCTAGCTACCATATTATTACCCACAAGGGTAAAGGAACAGTACCACTGCTGGATAATTGGAAAGTCCCTGTGTGTCAACCTCTGTGCTTCGTGGCAAGGTAGACTAGCAAACATGCCCAACCTTTACTCACATTCGAGAAAACACTCCCAATAAGATTGCTTGCTCCAAAATCGAAGAGGCACCGTCCTCCGAATCTCGAGAGCCAGACTCCCAACATGACTACTTTCTTAAAAATCGAAGAGAGGGTAAAGGAACAGTACCATTGCTGGATAATTGGAAAGTCCCTGTGTGTCAACCTCTGTGCTTCGTGGCAAGGTAGACTAGCAAACATGCCCAACCTTTACTCACATTCGAGAAAACACTCCCAACAAGATTGCTTGCTCCAAAATCGAAGAGGCACCGCCCTCCGAATCTCGAGAGCCAGACTCCCAACATGATTACTTTCTCAAAAATCGAAGAGACACTACTCCCCGAATCTTCGAGAGCCAGACCCCCAGCATGATTGCTTTCTCAAAAATCGATGAGGCATCGTTCTCCGAATCAATCGAAGAGGCGCTCGCTTTCTCAAAAGTTGGGCTGCTCAGAGACCACGAGGGCCGATCTCAGAAATCGAAGAGCCACCTACTTTTCTAGCCTTGTCAGCACCTGTCACACGCACACTCAGCTTTGCAGAAATTATGGGCATTCTGTCGAAGACTTCTGGTGAAGTAGAAAGCACATGAATCTTACTGTTCAATCACCCACTTCCCACACGCAACAATAGCTCATGGGTACCACAGATAACTTTGCCAAAGTTCTCTGCCAAAGTTGAGCACGTGAAGCTTGCAGCTCCCACTACATCGCTCTGACCAAGAAAGGTAAAAGAATAGCAAAGAAACAGCACTAACAAAGTTTATACACATAAATTTTGAAGGTCTAGCTACCATATTATTACCCACAAGGGTAAAGGAACAGTACCACTGCTAGATAATTGGAAAGTCCCTGTGTGTCAACCTCTGTGCTTCGTGGCAAGGTAGACTAGCAAACATGCCCAACCTTTACTCACATTCGAGAAAACACTCCCAACAAGATTACTTGCTCCAAAATCGAAGAGGCATCGTCCTCCGAATCTCGAGAGCCAGGCTCCCAACATGACTACTTTCTCAAAAGCGAAGAGAGGGTAAAGGAACAGTACCATTGCTGGATAATTGGAAAGTCCCTGTGTGTCAACCTTTGTGCTTCGTGGCAAGGTAGACTAGCAAACATGCCCAACCTTTACTCACATTCGAGACAACACTCCCAACAGGATTGCTTGCTCCAAAATCGAAGAGGCACCGCCCTCCGAATCTCGAGAGCCAGACTCCCAACATGATTACTTCCTCAAAAATCGAAGAGACACTGCTCTCCGAATCTCGAGAGCCAAACCCCCAGCATGATTGCTTTCTCAAAAATCAAAGAGGCATCGTTCTCCGAATCTCGAGAGCCAGATACCACAGACCACTTTTTCAAAGTGCTCTGACAAAGTTAAAACATGTGAAACTGGCAGCTCCCACTACCGTGCTATGACCAAGCAGGGTAAAGGAATAGCATTACTACTTGTTGTTAGGGAGACTCCTATATATGTCGACCTCCATCCCCAACGGACAGGCAGACCTGCAAAAATGCTCAACCCTTCATCATATCTGAGAGGGCACTCCCAACGAAGCCTTTCGAAATATTCAGCTTTCTTTCCCCCCGATAATACCTCTGCAAACAAGCTATACTAGAGCAAGAATATCTCATATCATCAGGGTTAAAAGCAAGAGTATCCCATATCATGCTTTTTCCCTGTCTTTTCCTTTGGCCTTGTTTTTACCTGCAAGACAAGGAGAAAGAGAGCAATCAGTCAGCACTTGGAATCAAGCTTCCAGCTAGGAACTGACTGCCTGGAACCCCTTACCTGATTACTTACCTGGCATTGCTCTCGAGTACTCATCTTCAACATCTTATGTTTCCAGGGAAGATTCCGCATCTGCTTGAGGAACAGATAGGGCAAGTGCGAAGGATACAAGGAAGCATGTGGAGACAAGCGTAACAGCACACGTGCCGATACATCCATTACTCTGTCAAAAGCAAAAGTATCCCATATCAGCAGGGTGGAACGTACTCTAGATTTGATGGACTTGTTTTGACCCTCAAATTCTTCAGTCGGCCTTATACTCTGGAGGAAACCAGAAAACCCTCCAGCTCAGTTCAAGAATAAGCCTGTGGAAAGTTACTTCTTCAAAAGCAAAAGTATCTCATATCATCTCTTCTCATTTTTCTTCTCTTTATCCTTCATGCTGCTGCAAGATGGGGAGAAGGTGAACAATCAGTCGGAGCTCTGATTGCTTACCTTGTCTGTCACCTCTTTCAGCAGACCCCCTAGCTCGGCGACTTGGGGGACTCCTACTACATGGTTTGTATCGCGCTTGACCAAGCCTGAAACTACAAGTAAGCTTCAAGTGAAATTGATACATTACCTTGTGCATCTCCACCAGTTAAAGATACCACCCCTGGATGGAGGAAGAGTACTTCCAAAGAAGATGCCACATCTACCTATGAGACAGATAAGGCAAATCAAGACGACACCACACTCCAATACTTAGAAGTTTCGTGATTACGAGATCATTCTCCCACAATATTTCCTAATGTCATTTGTACTAAATCATTCACTTGTACTCACTAAAGGAGAGCTTGAACCTATGTACTTGTGTAAACCCTTCACAATTAATGAGAACTCTTCTATTCCGTGGACGTAGCCAATCTGGGTGAACCACGTACATCTTGTGTTTGCTTTCCTATCTCTATCCATTTATATACTTATCCACACTAATGACCGGAGCAATCTAGCGAAGATCACAAAAAGCGACCGTTTTCGCTACCTAGGATCTATCTTGCAAGAGAACGGAGAATTAGATGGAGATCTCAACCATGGAATACGAGCTGGATGGATGAAGTGCAAGAGTGCATCCGGCGTGTTGTGTGACCGTCGTAGGCCACTGAAGCTCAAGGGAAAATTTTATAGGACGGCAATAAGGCCAGCAATGTTGTATGGCACAGAATGTTGGGCGGTGAAGCATCAACACGTACACAAAATGGGTGTAGCGGAGATGAGGATGCTTCGTGGGATGTGTGGGCACACGAGAAAGGATAAGATTGGGAATGAGGATATCCGAGGTAAAGTAGGAATAGCCGAAATTGTAGGAAAGATGAGAGAAAATCGGCTCCGGTAATTTGGACATGTGCAAAGAAGGCCGACTGACGCTCCGGTTCGAAGATGTGACTACGGGACAGAGGTTCAGGGCCGAAGGGGTAGAGGAAGACCTAGGAAAACTTTGGAAGAGACTCTAAGAAAAGACTTAGAGTACTTGGATCTAACGGAGGACATGACACAAAACCGAGCGCAATGGCGTTCTAGGATTCATATAGCCGACCCCACTTAGTGGGAAAAGGCTTTGTTGTTGTTGTTGTTATTGTTGTTGTGGTTGACTGCAGAATAACTTTTAAGTGTTGGTAAGATAAGCTGTTTACAGCATATTACATTTCCTTAATTCAGGGCTACCTTGTTCACTTATTCTCGCCTGCTCTTATGATGCAAGGCTGATTTCTTAGAGCATCTTACTGGATAATGAACTACTAGCATTCTATGTAAATACCTGTTAGTTGGACACACGTACAATTTCATTCTTTAATCTGCTAGCATTGTCCACTAATTTTAGAAAGGAATAATATTATAAAAATAAATGTAGCTAAGAAAAGGGCCTGCATCCCGAGAAAATTCAGAGACGGACCTTTAGAGTGAACATGCCAAAAAGATTTGATTTGTGAGAAGCTTTATCATCTGCCGAAGATTCTGAAGGACCAAGATTACTGACAAAGAGCTCATAAAGACCCATTCCAAACACCAACATCACTGTTCCCAAAAGATAAACATCTAAACATGCCATAAGAAAATAGTTAGTGAGTCATTTGCAGAAACATATGTTGTATTACAATAAAAATTAACAGATGTTGGTCCTCTACCGTCTCAAGTTTGTAGGGAAGTTCAATATCTAATATTGATGACACAAGTATAGCCCTCCCTAATATGCTCCTCCTTAAAGTGCTTTTACGCCTAGTAAAGAACTCTACATATGACCTCCTTATATCAATTTGGAACTCTTTAAGTTGAAACAACAGTGGACATGTTAGTCCTATTTTTTCGATTAGAATTATTTTATAACCATTTTTGCATGCGAAACTTTTAAAGACATGAAATTCTAGAAACACAATGACCACCCAGTGCATGCGGAGATTATGGTAAAAGTTTACAATCTAAACCGGGGTCAGATAACCCAGAAAAAAAGAAAAGAAAAACAAAGAAACTAAATTCACCAACTAAAATGCAGACTGTCGTGATTGAACAGAAACTACAAAAGAGTTGTGCAACAACTATAACAATTGTCTAACAAGAGAGCAAATCCTCAACTGTCTTAGTCATAACTCAACTAATCTTATTTAAGCCCAATGAATGCAACAACTATAACAATTGTCTAACAAGAGAGCAAATCCTCAACTGTCTTAGTCATAACTCAACTAATCTTATTTAAGCCCAATGAATGCAAATTTATTTCTTAATTTCCAAATCTCTAACATCTGATTGGTGAAAATCCATTACTTTTGGGGATGTGATAAAGTTTTATTAAGTTTTAGATAATATAATAGGGACTTTTAGAGCTTCAAAAAAATCAATTCCTCTAGAAGTTTAAATTTCTTGGCCGTCTAATGAAAAAAAACTCTCTAGGTTTTCTTCTTGTTTGCTCTGTCTTTACGTTGAAAAATATCTCTAGTAAAACAAATGTTTGTTTCATGGTTCTTAAATCAAAGACAATAAAAATAAAAATAAAAATAACCATAAATCATGGAAAAAATATAATATTTAAATACTCACCAATAGCCTCAACCAGCAACCAGATTACTTTACTGCGATTTACAGAGTACTCCACGAAAGACTGTATTACATAAGTGCAGCCCTGCATATTTAGGTAAGATTTTAAATCAGTGCATAGAAGAGAAAGCCCATATGTGTCAAGAGATCAACATAAAAGCATCATGTTATCCTGTATCATGTGATTCATAATTTCTAATCCCTCTTAAAGTTTCACTTCCTGAATCGAACAACAGGATGGCTATACATCGACAGCCACATACACCACCATGCATAATCATATCACGTGATACCCAAATTGTTGGGTATAAAAATGCAGATTGGCAGGTTGCTGATTTCATTACAAAATTACAAACCACAACTGGCTACGCACATTTGTTGAAGGAAACTTGGTTACTTGAAAGAGCTAAAAATATAATGTTGTTTCACGCTCAAGTACTGAAACAGAATATAGGCAATGGCATATAGCGAGCTACATACCACATGTTAGCTAACAACTTTGGATTCATCTAATCATAGCTTATGCATATGCTCTGTTACAATCAAGCTAACCTGCATATTGCTTGTAATCCTGTGTTTACTGGAACAAAAAGAAAAAGAAATATGCGCTAGATTGTCATTTTGTACCGGGAAAAGGTTGAATATAACACTATTTAAACTCTGTACGTTCATAGTGATGAACAACAAAGGTAAAACACCAGCTCAAATTCAAGAGGTACTGTCCTAGCTTGGCTCAATTGACATTTTTGAGGGGGGATGTAAATGAGTTTTTTCAAAGCCTTATTTTTGCATTCATTGGTCTTTTATTAAGTGGCAGACGAGCTTACCTCATTTCGTCCTTACGCTATATTTTCTACCATTACCAAAATCTTCTTTTCTTGCATAATGCATTCTAGCCTTATCAACCATGCAAATCTGGAAATCGTCCCAATTGTGAGACCTCTCTCAACAACACAGGAAATTGGGCTGCCTTATATATTTTGAAAGAAAGAGGAACGAAACTCGGGGTTGCCAAGTAAAAATAACAATCATAATTTAGCAAATAAAACAAAAACAAAAAGCATAACTAAAACATGGTTCGGCTAATGAGCTACTTTGTACTGCAATATAAAGTCGGAGATTTTAGGTTCGACTCTCCTTGATTGGACGTTTGATACCAAATGCCCCAACCTTAATGTAATATATTCGTTGTATTTTTCTTTAACAAACAATATTATCTACACTAAGGAAGGAGTAGGCTAAACCTCATAATGGGCCAGCAAATAGGTGGTTCAAATTCGTCTTTGGCCAAAATCGAACCTAAAACCTCTTGTGTACAAGCGAAGAGGATTTAACAATCATACCTTGATGAAACAAAGAAATGACCCAATCAAAGACCCCAAAACTCCCATAAACGCCAAGAACCGAAATCTGTATACCACCTACAAATCCACCCAAAAAAACAGAGAAGTTAAAATCAAAGTATGCCAAAACCGGTAGAAGTTACATGATTGAAAAATGTAAACTTTTTCGTACCTTGTCTAAGTATTCCTCGACGGCTTCTACTTGATTTGCTGAATTTGCTGAATTCTGACCGACTCCGGCATCGGAAACGATATCGGAACTGATGGGCGGGGAGGATGAGTGTTGTGGGGCAGAAGAAACGCCAGGCCTGGAGCTGGCGACCATGAAGACGATGGGTCGGAGAGCATGGAAACAGTACCCAGATGCCCTATTCCAATTTGGGCTCAGTTTTGAGGCTTTGTTGAAGGATGATGGCAACGGCGGAGGAGGTGTCGTTGCTCGGATGGGTTTTGAGAGCAGAGGCCGAGGCGGTGTCATGAAGGACTATTTGACTGGTTTGCCGAGTTCGAGTTCTGACACTTGGGCGAGTCGGTTTCGGTTGAGGAACTGAAAAGCGGTTCGGAATTTGGAAGGAACGGCCTAAAATTGGATGGTAAAGTCGTCTTGTATGTTTGGGACAACAACAAAATTCATTTGGAAAATTTGGCCCATTGGGGCCCAAAAGAACTTTGCATTTTTCCTAACATTCTCATAATTTTTCACTTTTATACACGTGGAGATACTTAACGATCCTGTGTATTCTCTTCGTTTATAAATAAAAAGTTTAGATTTAAGTATCAAAAATGATGAGTTCGTAACTAATTTATTCGTTCATTTCATTAGTGTAAATATATGTGTTGACCTTAAAAACTATCAAGCCTACGTGGCGCACAGACCAAGTAACTAATGAGCTAACTACGTCATTCGGTTGTGTACAGGGCGTGCCAACTCGACAGCCAAGCTCGGCCAAGGAGTAAATTTGTTGATGTCGCGTTGAGCACGTTGTTGACTTCTTATTCTTGCGACTGCAGCCGAGGAAGGAACACGTATCGGCCGTCGAGTTCTAGAGCCTGAAGATAAGGCTGCTAGTTCTGCGAAATTCAATATCAAATTCGACTCTCAGGGTGCCGAATGTAGTAACCTGGTAACATCTCATTTCGTCGAGAAGGCTGATGAGATGACATTTGCCAATAAAGATTTGAAAATCCTTCTCGACCGAGACTTGGATAAATAACCAGTCGGCCTCGTCGTAGTGCTGTTTATCCAAACTGAAGGTGCTTCGCAATCGGCTGATTCTACGGCAACAATGTTGTTTATCCAAACTGAAGATGTTCGCCGGTTGCCTTCACATTGCTATTTATCCAAACTGAAAATGTGTTGGCGAAAAATAAAATAAAAAAATCTCAAGGTTGTTGAGTTGGACTGCTAATGAGATGACTGCCACTTGGTATTTATAGAGACCTGCATACCTAAGTCGTGGAAAACAATCCCAATTGCACTGTGATTCCAAATCTTTAATTGTTGTTGCTGACCACGCACTTATCTCATGCATAATCACAATAAACGAAACTCTGAAAACTTTATCTTTTATGCACCTAAGCCCACACCTTAGGCCTTATCCCATCAATCAAAGTTTAATCCCATCCTTATCACGACCTTCCTTTTCAAAGATTCAATCTAATTACGTCATCACCATCGTTCAAAATGGCGAGATAATTTGTAACAACCCAATGCAATCTGTGTAACTAGATTATGCCAAGGATATTCGGTGGTGCTACTTATCCCATCACCTCTTCATAAGCTTTATCCATGCATGCATGGTAATTAAAATATCATGGTTGACAGTTTCACATTATCTGCAAAACCAACTGATTCCATCACATCACTTCATTTTGATTACTCCAAATGGCATATCCACATACTGATCATTCAATATTAACTACATTCTTGTAGTATCGTTCCCCGTGGTTTGCATGCAGGATAGGACTCTAATATTCACGACATTCCACACTTTTAAGGATATTTTCAAGATAATTACTATGGTAAAAAAAACAATAGTAATGTCAAGAAAAACATCTAATCATCCAACGACCTTGATTAATTGGGTCGATGGTGTAAATTTGGGTCCAGACAATATGATACATAAAAAATCACGCGAAGAGAATTAACTAAAGAAAAAGCTCATTCCAGCATAGTTCGAGCTTTGAAAATCAGCTGATTCTTAGTACTAGTTTGGTACTGAGGTGCTTTTATAAAAAAGTGGGTATAAAAAAAGGTGAGCTCAAAAAGGTGTTTGGTAAACACTTAAAAACAGCTTATTTTCACATTTTTGGGTGAAAAAAAATACTGAAAACGTGAAGCAGCAAAAATGAGCTTATTCTCACAGAACATAAGAAGCAGTTTTTTTTTCAAAGCACAGCAATACCAAACCAGCCCTAAGAACTCGCAAAGAAGGCGAGTACATTTTATACTTGCACACATGACTGCACATGGAAGCTGCAATGCCTGCGTGTGGGGTACACGGGCCTTCCACTTGAGGATGTGTCGACGGTGACCACGGTGAAGTTTGGGGAACTTTCTAGCGACATAACTCCTATGCGTGTCGGCGCGAGTTGTCCCCACGTGGGAGAGCATGAGGGGCACGTACAGTGGCACGTTGAGGAATCTGAGGTTGCTCCTTAGGTTTATTGACATGCCAAATCCTAATACCCTCTTTGTTTCTACAAATGCGACAGTTTTAATGTAGTTCCTTCAATGACCATTGTTGATGCACAAAATCAGTGAAGACTTTGGTACAACAGAAAATGTTAAGTTTGTGACCTTCGCTAGATTGCTCCGGTCACTAATGTGGATAAATATGTAAATGGATAGGGACAGGGAAGCAAACACAAGATGTACGTGGTTCACCCAGATTGGCTACGTCCACGGAGTAGATGAGTTCTCATTAATTGTGAAGGGTTTACACAAGTACATAGGTTCAAGCTCCCTTTTAGTGAGTACTAGTGAATGATTTAGTACAAATGACATTAGGAAATATTGTGAAAGAATGATCTCTATTTATAGAAGAGAGCTTCTAGTTTCATTCTGACATTGACACGTGTCGTGTTGTGATTGGCTTCTGATGTTGACACGTGTTGCGCTATGATTGGCCTCTGATGTCGACACGTGTCGCGCTGTGATTGGCCTCCTGGTTGTAGGGAAACTCTTCTGGGTCCTTGATGGTATAACGTTGACCGGTGCTTAGTAGTTTCGGGATTGGTCAAGTATGGTACAAACAGTGCTTCCCTAAGTTCCCGAGTGAGGGAAGCTCCTCGGTTAGGGACTTGCAAGATCCAAGTCATTGAGTAATCACGAAACTTCTAAGTACCGAAGTGTGATATCATTTTCACTTGCCTTATCTGTCTCATACGTAGATGTGGCATCTTCTCTGGAAGTATTTTTCCTCCATCTAGGGGTGGTATCTTTAACCGATGAAGATGCACAAGGTAATGTATCAATTTCACTTAAAGCTTACTTGTAGTTTTGGGCTTGGTCAAGTGCGATACAAAACCCTATAGTAGGAGTCCCCCAAGTCGCCGAGTTAGGAGATTTGCCGAAAGAGGTAACAGACAAGGTAAGCAACCAGACTTCCAAGCAAGTAACCTGAATCGGAGGTTCGACTTCAGCTTCCGGTTGATTGTTCTCATTCTTCTTGTGTCGTAAACAGCAACAAGGATAAGGAGAAGCAAATGGAGAAGAGATGATATGAGATACTTTTGCTTTTGAAGAAGTAACTTTCAACAGGCTTATTCTTGAACTAGGCTGGAAGGTTTTCTGGTTTCATCCAGAGTATAAGGTCGACTCAAGAATTTGAGGGTCAAAACAAGTCCATCAAATCAAGAATGCGTTCGACCTTGATGATATGGGATACTTTTGTTGTTGACGAAGTAATGGATGAATCGACATGTGTTTTGTTGCGCTTGTCTGCACATGCTTCCTTGTATCATTCTCACTTACCCTATCTGCTCCTTAGGCAGATGTGGTATCTTTTCTGGAAGCATAAGATGTTAAAGATGAGTACTCGAGAGCAATGCCAGGTAAGTAATCAGGCAAGAGGTTTCAGGCAGTCAGTTCCTGACTGGAAGCTTGATTCCAAGTGCTAACTAATTGCTCTCTTTCTCCTTGTCTTGCATGTAAGAACAAGGGCAAATGAAAAGACAAGGAAAAAGCATGATATGGGATACTCTTACTTTTGACCCTAATGATATAAGATACTCTTGCTCTGGTGTGGCTGATTTGCATAGGTGTTATTGGGGGGAAGAAAACTGAGTATTTCGAGAGGCTTCGTTAGGAGTGCCCTCTCAGATATGAGGAATGGTTGAGCATTTTTGCAAGTCTGCCTGTCCGTGAAGGATGGAGGTCGACATATATAGGAGTCTCCCTAATAACAAGTAGTAATGTTATTCCTTTACCCTTCTTGGTCATAGCAATGTAGTGGGAGCTGCAAGCTTCACGTGTTTTAACTTTGTCAGAGCACTTTGAAAAAGTGGTACGTGGTATCTGGAAAGCTGATGTTGCGTGTGAATATTATAGACAAGCTTTATCCAAGGAAATCTGGCTCTCGAAGTTCGGAGAGCGATGCCTCTTTGGTTTTTGAACAAGCAATCCTGTCCAGGATCTGGCTCTCGAGATTCGGAGAACGATGCCTCTTTGATTTTTGAGAAAGCAATCTTGTTGGGAGTTTGGCTCTTGAGATTCGGAGAGCGGTGCCTCTTCGATTTTTGAGAAAGTAATCCTATTGGGAGTCTGGCTCTTTAGATTCGGAGGGCGGTGCCTCTTCGATTTTTGAGCAAGTAATAATGTTATTCCTTTACTCTTCTTGGTCATAGCAATGTAGTGGGAGCTGCAAGCTTCACATGTTTTAATTTTGTCAGAGTGCTTTGAAAAAGTGGTATGTGGTATCTAGAAAGCTGATGTTACGTATGAAGATTGCAGACAAGCTTTATCCAAGGAAATCTGGCTCTCGAAGTTCGGAGAGCAGTGCCTCTTCGATTTTCGAACAAGCAATCATGTCGGGGATCTGGTTCTCGAGATTCAGAGAACAATGCCTCTTCAATTTTTGAGAAAGAAATCATGTTGGGAGTCTGACTCTTGAGATTCGGAGAGTAGTGTCTCTTCGATTTTTGAGAAAGTAATCCTATTGGGAGTCTGGCTCTCGAGATTCAGAGAGTGGTTCCTCTTCAATTTTTGAGCAAGCAATCTTGTTGGGAGTGTTTTCTCGAATCTGATTAAAGGTTGGACATTTTTGCCAGTCTACCTTGCCACGGAGCACTGAGGTTGACACACATTGGGACTTTCTAGTTATCAAGTAGTGGTGATGTTCCTTTACCCTTGTGGGTAATAGTAGGGTAGCTGGACCTTCAAAATTTATGTGTCTAAACTTTGTCAGAGATCTTTGACAAAGTTATCTGTGGTACCCGATGAGCTGATGTTGCGTGTGGAAAATGGTGCCTCTTCGAAATCCGGAGAGTGGTGCCTCTTCGAAATTCGGAGAGTGGTGCTTCTTCGATTTTTGAACCAACGTCCCTATTGCCCTTTCTTTTATAAGGGCACCAATTGTGTGCAAAGAGTACATTCAGAGAGTTATTGCTTGTAGAATTTTCCCTTTACTTCAGAGATTTATTGCACCTCATTTCTCCTTCATCATTTCTGAGAATGTCTGGCCCATCCGACCGTCGTTTTAACTTGAACTTTGGTGAAGAGGCAGCCATGCCTTTTCAAGACAACATATGGCGCTTATCCTTCTTATCCCTTACTGGTCATCTTACCGTTGAGGACTATGTGATGAAGAATTATATGACCGCTGCGGTAGTGGCCAGGAACCTTCTCACTTCCAAAGATAACAGACTACTTTCCAAATGGTCTGATGAGTTGGCTGTTAAGGATTCTCTGGCTCTCAGTGTTCAGTGTGCAGGTTCTGTGTCTAATATGGCCCAACGCCTATTTGCTCGAACCCGCCAAGTTGAATCATTCTTCATTGCTCCTGGAGGGTCTCAAATAGCTTCTCATACTACTCCTGGAAGACCTCATTCTTCATTGCCTTCTTGTTGTTTTGAGCTTCTAGCTCATCGATTTTAGCTTGAAAAGTAACCCTCTTTCTTTCCTTCTTTCATTGCTTCGCATTAGGTGCAAGAAGGGTGTCATTCTGTATGTTGTGGCTTTCTTCGCTCCCCATGTTGGAGAGGGATACTTGGTCAAAAGAGAGTGTACGAATGGTGGAAACCAGCTTGACAAAGCTGAAGATAGTGGGATTAAGTGTCGTTCCCACAGACAGCGCCAAATGTTGATGCACAAAATCAGTGATGACTTTGGTACAACAGAAAGTGTTAAGTTTGTGACCTTCGCTAGATTGGTCCGGTCACTAGTGTGGATAAGTATGTAAATGGATAGGGACAGGGAAGCAAACACAAGATGTACGTGGTTCACCAGATTGGTTACGTCCACGGAGTAAAGGAGTTCTCATTAATTGTGAAGGGTTTACACAGTACATAGGTTCAAACTCTCCTTTAGTGAGTACTAGTGAATGATTTAGTACAAATGACATTAGGAAATATTGTGAAAGAATGATCTCTATTTATAGAAGAAAGTTTCTAGTTTCATTCTGACATTGACACATGTCGTGTTGTGATTGGCTTCTGATGTTGACACGTGTCGCGCTATGATTGACTTCTGATGTCGACACGTGTCGTGCTGTGATTGGCCTCCTGGTTGTAGGGAAACTCTTCTGGGTCCTTGACGGTATAACGTTGACCGGTGCTCAGTAGTTTCGGGATTGGTCAAGTATGATACAAACAACCGTATTTCATACAAATACACGATTTTACTTTTGATCTTTGTATTTACCGTAGTAGTTACATTTATAGGTGAAACGCAACTCAAGGACCTCTAAAACCTGCAAAGCAATGTCGAGTCGACGACTCAATTGTAAGTGGGTCTTTGCTAAAGACCTTTATGAGAACAACTAAGTTAAACCAAGAAACGATCAACAAAAGGCTCTTGAATATCTAAGTTAGACTTGATAAACGACATTAACCTCCCATTGTGAAATGTGATGTCCTTTTATACTAGTAAAGATAAACACGATGATAGAATGTAGAGGTGCATGTGGCATTAGCTTATTGGTTATTGTATGTGATAAACTTAATATTCAAGATGTATCTCCACGTCAACAATCCATGCCAAATGACTCCCCAAGTCAGCATCAACTCCAGCAGTTTGAATTAATCAACTCATGTTCATCAACTCAACAACATTGTTGGATAGCAATCCAACTCTTCATTAGATATAGAGGAATCACAATCCTTCCTCATCTGAAACTTCTTCTCAAACTTCGTTTTTAACGGGAATTGAACCTAAGACCTCTCACTTACAAGTTAAGAGGAATACCACTATATCGTAATACTATATAATACAACAAAAGAATGCTAACAACCCATATTTAATGAAATAAGCACATAAATTGGCATCAGTAACGGATCACACATTAGAATCATAAGTTCCCTAATGTTAAAGGTTCAAATTTTTTAGATAGATACAGAAAGGGAAATGCGCAAAAACATTTTCAATTTATTCATTAAGGCATTTCGTCAAACAGTCGGCTTGTTTTCGCTGAACTATGTTGGGCAAATGTCAACAGACATCGACATATGTTGAAACAATCTGATAAGTGTTATCTAGAGCATTTGTTGAATGCAGTCGACGCAGCCTACCAAATGTTGTCAAGATATGCCTAGCAGAAAACCTACACGAAATGTTGGGTAAATTACCAATTTAGTCAATGAATTATCACCTGAGTGAAAATTAGGTCTCTGAACTATATTTTTTTTAGAAGAATCAGTCATTGAATTATAAAAATCTATCAATTACATCCCTAATATTAGATTCGAAGCTACTATATTCAATTTTCTGTTAATTTAAGTTACATTACTTGCATGTGATATACATTGGATGATAGATTGGTAATTTTTCATAAAGAAATAGTGTATAGAGTTAACTTTGAAAGGTAGATTAGATGTTAGATTCCCAACCTATATGAAATGTTAAGGGCTTATAGGCGAGAAAATGACGGTATTACACTCTAAAATGTGTCAAGTTACTTAAGTTGATGAAAAAATGGATAAAATAGCTTTGAATATGATAGTAGAGATGAAATTAGTAATTTTTAATGAATTTAGGGATTTATTTTACCAAAAAATAATTCAGGAACCTAATTTTCATTGAGGTGATAGTTTAGGGGCTGAATTGACACTTCACCCAAATGCTTGGACAGTGTGCAGAAGACCTTCACAATATTTTTTGGCTTTCCAGTGACCTTGAGACCACTTGATCCTATGTATATCCCCTTTTGGCATGACATATAACACCTTAGAGCATTTCTAGCGTGCCCTAATTCCCTTGGGAATTGGCTGTTTAATGACCTAATGCCCCAACACTTAGCTCCAACCCATTCAAATAGCTTGGGCTCTAGGTGAGCTCGGGCTCTCCACCAGGCATAAATCCACGCCCCAACACCTAAGGGATATGACACAAGGTTGACGTCAGCCACTAATAAAATAAAATAAAAAATATTAATAAAAAATAATTAAAAATACAATAAATTATAAAAAAATAATTAAAAATACAATCAATTACAAAAAATTAATTAAAAATACAATCAATTACAAAAAATTAATTAAAAATACAATAAATTGTTTTATAATGAAAATAAAATTATTTTATAAAATAAAAAATACTAATATTTTATAATGAATTGTCTTGACTATTCAGTTTAGGGATGAAGATGCACTTAGACAATTACTGTTCAATAGAGGTAATTACTATTCATTTTAGGGGATTGGTTGCCTTAGCCCAGGGGAGCCTAGCAACACTGTAAGTGCTCTTAGAAGTTATACCAATATGGTAAAAATGTAAATGTAAATAAAAGTTTTTAAAATATTAGGAATTGTTATTATCTCTTCAAAAATCTCATTCTACACTTTTTCTTTCTAATTATAAAAAATTTAGGATGTTAAATGAAAATTTTAAAGTGCTAATAATAATTCTCAAAATATTTAGGATTAATGTTTCGGTCAAGTTACCGAATTATAATAAGTTATCAACATGGAAAAAGTGAAAAGAGGTCCTCGTCCAACATCATCTTCAAGGTAAACATGGAGGAGGGCATGGCGGAGAATGAAATATCACCACCGCACTCAATTCGCCCTCCCCCTTCTTCGCAAATCCCCATCTCACCGGAATCCATCTCATCAGCCGTCAAGGTCTTCCTCGACATCCTAATCCGAACCTCACCCCAGCAAATCGGCGCCGCCCTCGCCTCCACCGGAATCATCCCCAGTGCCGAAGTCGTCATACAAGTCCTCAAACTCTCCTACGACTACCCCTTCTCCGCCGTAAAGTTCTTCCAATGGGCCGGGTTGGCCCACAAGCACTCGGCTCAGGCCTGGAACCTGATGGTCGACGTCCTCGGCCGCAACCGGCTTTTCGAGTCCATGTGGGACGCCATCCGCTCGATGCGACAAGAAAAAACCCTCTCGTTGCCCGCCTTCGCCGCCGCCTTCTCCAATTACTGCGCTGCCGGGAAGTTCAACGACGCCGTCATGACCTTTCAAGTCATGGACAAATATGACATCCCACAAGACGTTGTCGCCGCCAATTCCCTCCTCAGCGCAATGTGCCGCGCAGACGGAGGCGTTGAGAGGGCTCTGGACTTCCTCGAGACCATGAAATCGAAGCCCGAATATGGTCCGGATGGCGATTCGTTTGCCATTTTACTTGAAGGACTGGAGAAGGAAGGGGAGGTGGCGAAGGCGAAGACTACGTTTGGGGAGATGGTGGTGAAAGTTGGGTGGGGACTGGAGAACGTGGCGGCTTACGACGCGTTTTTGGCGACGCTGGTGAATGGGGGACAAGCGGAGGAGGCTGTCAAGTTCTTGAGAGTGATGAAGAAGAATGGCTGCTTGCCAGGTTTGAGATTCTTTTCCATCGCTCTTGATACTCTTGTTAAGCAAAAGGATTCAACGAATGCGATTTCGATTTGGGATGTTATGGTTGGTAATGGATTAATGCCTAATTTGTCAATGTACAATGCTATGATTGGATTGTTGTGTGATTGCAATGAGATCGATGACGCGTTTAGGCTCCTTGATCAGATGGTTTTTCATGGTGCTTTTCCGGATTCTTTCACTTACAATGCGATCTTTAAGTGTTTGATTAAGAACAAGAAGGTTCGCGAGGCCGGTAAGTTTTTTGTGGAGATGGTGAAGAATGAGTGGCTTCCGACTCATGCTAATTTTGCTGCGGCCATCACCATGTTTTTTGATGGGGACGACCCCGAAATGGGGGTTGAGCTTTGGAACTCTATGCTTGAAAGCAACGTCGAGCCTCTTGACGCGGCTGCCAATGCCTTGCTTTTGGGCCTTTGTAAATTAGATAGGTTGTCGGAGTTGAAGAGGAATGCTGATGTTATGCTTGATAGAAGGATCAACATATATGAATCGACTATGGCGAGCTTGAAGAGTGCCTACTATAAGGATGGGAGAGGTGCAAGGGAGAAATATGATGGCTTGGCGAGGAGGTGGAAGACCTCACTGGTTCGGTAGAAATATTATTTTGATGTATATAGAAGTTATGTTCTTTTCGTTTTAGGCTTTCCTTGCATAGTATAATCACTGATGAATAGTGCATATTTCGTTTTCCATAACAAGCTGATTTTTCTTTTGGTTGTCTAACCTCTTTTTTACTCTATCTTCTGGTTCCTTCCTATTGTCTTTGTTTTCGATTTTGCTTTTCTTTTTCGACATATTCAGTTCAGTTTGATTTTGATTCCTTAGCGTTCAATCTTCAATGTGACTGTTTCTACTTGTCATATTCTTTCCTATATTGAGTTCCTGATATGAAAGCTTTCTTGTTACGTGTTGTGGAGCTTTTATTTTGACAATAGAATCACCAAACTGGACATACATACTCAGGGTATTAGTTGCCGCCCTCTTTACTGCATATTGGTGCTTTGTTCCTTTATGATTGTTGTTGGTCCTTTAAGCGCCTTGTTGACAGTATCTATGCTTGACTTTTTCTAGATGGATTCTCATCCTTGTAGACTTGTAGGTTCCCGTCCTGCAACCGTAGATTGCGAGTAATTGCATGATGCATCTCTCCTTTTTCTTCTCTTTGAATTTTTTTATTTTTATTTTTATGAGAAACGAGATTTTGTTAAAGATCTCAAACCTCAGTTCATGACTTGGTGAACCAGAGGTCCACCAACCAAACGAAGCACTGCCAAAAAACAAGGGAAGTTTTGTTAAGTTCCCTTTCCCTCCCACTTCCAACTTACCAGATGCTGATGCGATGCCTCACCAACGCATCACATCTCCCCCTCCCCGTGCACAGTTGAGAGCCACTTCTGCTTACGCCTTTGCTGCCTGTGTGTTATATGGGTTGTGCAACTCAAAATCCTACTTCATGAGGCATAATGAGTAGATTAAACACTCCATTCTTCTGCCTTTTTATTTTATAACCCGTCATCAACAAGAATCTATTTCCTTTCGCACGTTGTTTGCACGTTTGCTTGTTTAGAATATGATTTGTTTTTCATCTTAAATCGTCTTGCAGCGCATGATATTGTCCCAGTGCATTAGTTGATGTTATTCATATTTAAAGTCTGTTTTGAAACTTACATTCGTATATTGGCTGTCCCTGTGTATTCACTGCAGGAAGTCCCAGCAATGTACCTGACCATATACATCATTTTCTTTTGTTTTTCAGCAATTCGCTTGATATTTCATGTGTCAATTACAACCTACTAGTTATCAACACACAATAAAGATGTCGTCGTTAAGTCATTGATATATAATCTAGATATCGTTGATATTTCATGTGCTCTCAGTTTTGATATGCAAACGGTAATCAACACCGAGCACCCACAGAGTAGACATCCACATGCTTGCTTAATCCATCTCAATTCCTTATAACTTTGACGTTGCATCGACACATATCTATCATTAGTTGACTCAGATGCCTTGCAAATACAGAGATATGCAACGAGAGATAGCTACGAATTTCGAAGACTCACTCATCCTCTCCTACAAATATAGCTATTGGTAATGGTTTGTGACCGTAGTCTCTTGGTAAATTCATTCCGACTCTAATCAGGCCATGATCCTGATTTCCTGAATTTGTTGGACTCTATTTTGGAAATTATCCCAAATCGTGTCCTTCTGTTTAATTCTTTTTAGGTCTCTTTTAGTCTCTACGTTGTTCTGTTTAATTCACCTTATAAATTATAACTGGAATCGTTCAATTTCGTAATCTTCATTAAAAAAATTATCCTTACAAAAAATCATTTGAAACAAAGATCGTTTAATTATTCATAAACAAATATACTTTGTTAACGTTAAAAGATGGGAGGCTAACAAAGACCAGTACGGTCGGTCCTTGGTGGGCTCGTAATTAAAATTGTAATAACTTGACAACAAGGATTAAGTAGTTCACCCCTTACAACTGGCTGTGTTCATTGTAGTGCTCGTATATATATTGAAGATTGGTTACAAAAAATGCTCGGTAAGAGTCTAATCTTTTTTTTCTTTCTTGTGTCCGACCGTTGATAAGAGGTGCTCATTCCCCTTATATAGGCCCTCAATGAGCCTCAAAAGCCCTGGGCTCAAGTATTCCATCGCTTTTGCATATAATGAACCAGATATGTCGACATAGCTTGTTGGGTACTCCTCTGCTCTTGTTGGGTACTACTCTGCTCTTCAGTCGACATGCAGCGATGAAGTGACATTTGTTCATGCCTAATTGCATGGTTTCATGGGCCAATGTGTACCGAGTGCCTTGTTCGGCCCTATTGAATCAAAGGTACACACCTCGAGCAGTGGGTGTGACAACCTTTAAGGTCCCTTCATAGGCTGGATGGTGCACACATGGCTTAGGGTTAGTGTCTAAGTAGGTTGGCTCCTAGGACTTCGTGCTATAAAGTTGTCAATTTGCCAACTTGCCTTACATAGTCGGAAAGTACTTTATAAGAAGGTGCTCGGCTTACTTGTTGAGAGTCAAATCAGACCATTGAGCGGTCGTTTATAGCGCTCGAGGCTATTTCCTCCAGTTTTTTTGAGCTGGTCAATGGTCCCTTTGTCTTGGTCTTATGTTCCTTCCTTGGGCCTTATTTGAGCCTTTCTCAAGCTTGTATTATTTCATGAGTAAAAAAAGACCTAGTAGTAACATACTTACAATGTTACATCTTAAGATCTTTGTTTGGTCTTCTACTTGAATCTTACATTTTAATTAAAAAAACAAATTTTCAGATTTGAATCCTTGCAAGAGTATTTTCAAAAATTGATGTTAAGACGAACTTTAAAATAGCTTTCTTGAAAACACTCAAAAGTGAGTGTTTTAAACACAAACCAACTCAGACTCAAATAAAAATAAAAAAATAAAAATCACAAACCCACTCCCACAGAAATCGCGCCTGAAGGCCAAATGAAAAAGGGGGGACGACAAACGTTGTTTCGGAGTACGACGTCGTTCCTCGGGAAACCAGCCCAAAAAAGGAAAAATCAAATTGTGACCGCAAGATTTGAGGGGACGGTCTGGATTACACGATCCGGACAAGTCCTGTTAAACAGATACGGATAGGAGAATGGGTTCTTTCCAGTTGGTTCCGGGTCAAATAGAAATGGGTCGGTTTGTGTTATAAACCCTAAACCCTCAACCGAAAAAACGTAGTGTTGTAATCGTCTGCTGCTCCGCACCACATCCCCACTCCGTAATAGAGAGGAGCCGCTGTCCGTCTCTCCCTACGCTCTCTCTCTCTCCGCCGCGGCCACCGCCAGCCGTACCTCCTGTCACGAGTTCCTCCCACCTAACTATCTATCCTCTCCAAACCACCACCGATTTAATCCCGAGGTACACACTTTTTGGTTTTTCATTTTTTTTTTAATTTTTATATGTTTGATCGGTACAGGGTTTTGTAATTATTGTATTAATAGGAGAAATAACCTCAAAGAGATGATATTTTGTATTTGATTTCTGAGTATTTGTTGTTTTTGTATAAGAATCACTATTTGGATTAATTGTTGATATTTTTTTATTGTATTTTTGTTTGTTTATGCTTTAAGTTTATCAGAATCTCATTCCTTCCGGTTCCATGGCGTACGACGGAGGCAAACTCAAGTCGACCTCCATCAATGGTGTCAAGATGTACAGCGTTGCTTCCCAGCAACGCTCTCTCGCCACCTGGCTTAACCCTAAGAAGCGTCGAGCTCTTCGCAAAGACCAAAGTACCTTTTTTTTTTTTACTTAATTCTCGACTTCAGCTGCTAAGTTTTGGATTTGTAAAATGATTTGAACATTATGGTGGAATCTGTGATCAGTAATTGGATGCTATAGAGCACTATCTGTTTGTTTTCTCTTGTTTTTGAAATTTTATATGTGCTTTACAAATTTAACATTTAAAATTTGTCAGTTTGGGTCTTTGGATTATACCGAACGTTGTCTAATTTGCGTGTGAAGATTGAATCCCTGTTAAAAGGAAAAATAACAATTCTTATAGAAAGATCCTCTGTTAATTAAATGTTTAATATTTATTATGTAAAATAAAACCTGTTTATAGTGATACTCTGTGAGGATAACGTCTATTTAGTTATATGCAATTTTGGTCCCAACTCGGGCCAATTATATGAATAAACTCCACATTGTAATAAGTTATAATTTTCAGAGGTCCCGTCTTAAGAAACTTGCTTCTACATAGTGATAATTGTCAATAAGACCTTCAACATGACCCTTCTACTTATCTTTCTAACCATACATACATACACACAGTAGCTATTTGAGATAAGGTGTTTCTTTTTTCCTAATGCCTATATCTTTAAAAGTTGACATACTTTACTATTAATGTAGTACTTTGTATCCATAGAAAGAACTTTCTGACTTCTGTTTTGTTTTTGTGGACATCTTGTCCGCCCTTGTATTTTTTGTGTTTTCTGCAATTAAAATTTGTCTCAATTTCCCAAAAAAATAAAATTATAGAGATGCTTTTAGCACCAATTTTACGTAATGAGAGACTTTTATTCACTGTTTATTTTCAGACTATATGCAAAGAGTGGACTTGATCCAGGATCTGAGGTTTGAAACTGCAACGACCAAAATCAAGGCAACTCCTGACGGAGAGTTTCTAATTGCAGCAGGTGCTTTTAAAGTTTACTTTCTGTCGTGTTTGGTATGTAGTTTTATTTTCACAATCAAAAGGGAATTCTGCACAGAATGTATGTTTGTGTGTATGTTCGCAAAATAGAGTTGCAAAATACTAACTTTTCTTAATTGTGTTTTTTTACTATTGAAATCCAGGTATTTACCCACCACAAGTCAAAGTTTATGAGCTGAGGGAACTTTCACTCAAGTTTGAAAGGCACTTGGACTCTGAGATAATCGATTTTCAGGTAGTTTAGTTTCACCAATTGGATTCATATCTGATGTAACAATGGTATTTGAAATACTTTTTCATGGTCTATTGCCACTCTGTCTTCGGCTTTGGCTGGTTTTATCAATATTTTATCATTCAAGTTCTCCTATCCTGGAAAATTTCTCAAATTTTTTATTATTGAATATTGCGCCATTGGTTGTTACTTTAACCTGCCTTACTGCTTGCAATGTCAGTCAGTCGTTCTTGCTCATTTCTATGGAATCTGATGAACTTGAAAAAAGAAATCAATTACTTGTTCTTACAAGAGTTTAAGTTTTATTAACTAGTAATGAAAATTGTAAGTTTGATTGAGTATTCTTTCTTAAGCAACTTAAGAACACCATATGGGCTCAAACCCTACTATTTGATCTTATAAGCGCAGCCTCTTTTTCCCCTTGGTTAAATACAGTTTCCTTTTAAATTGTTTTCTCCTTCTGAAATCCACAATTATTCAAGTTTGTATAGTTTCTATGTAACAATGACAGTATTGTGCTGTTCTTGAGATGTTCACTTGATGTTTGAATTAATACTGGCCTAACCTTTACTTGCTCATTTAGGTTTTGGCCGATGATTATTCAAAGCTTGCGTTTTTGTGTGCTGACCGTTCTGTTTATCTACATGCGAAATATGGAAAGCATTACAGCTTGCGGATTCCAAGGTTTCCTTTTATGCTTTGCTTATGTTTATGGGCCATGCATGAAATGTTGTGTAAACCATGTATTTTCTTTGCTTTGCTTATGGTTTGTACTCTCGCAGATTTTGACAAAGTTTTTGTATTTAGATTAGTGTGTAGGTGTTTGCGTGTGTCTGTAAATGTCTTGGTGAATTTTTAACATAGAACACACCACAAAATAGAGTGCCCTTTATTGTATCACTCAAAATTTGAAATTTTGTAGTTTTCACTCCTTTATTATTTGAAATGAGCCTGAAACTATTCAGATATTCACATTGGAAAGTAAAGAAGATTAGCATGGACTTTTAAGGAGTTGGGCTACTCCCCCATTTCCCGGATGTGGGATTTACACTCTCTACAATCATCATGTTAACACCATTTCAATCATCTAATGAGTTGAAAAACCACGAACTCATGAAAGAAAGGCTACCCATATATTAAAAATATGAAAAAATATGTAAAATAAATACATAAAAATGTTTGCATCTACTTTTTTTTGTTTTAAAACATAGTTTTGCATGTCTAGCATTTTTCCAAATTGTACTTTGTTTGTGCCCACTGCCCTCTTTATAGTAGATGAAAATCTTACCTTGACATTTCAAAATTTTTTCCTTGCAGAATAATATAATCATACCAGTTATAAAAGTTTGGTATTCATTGTCTAATGAGTTTATTTAACTTGGGTGTACAGAATGGGAAGGGATCTTGCATATGATTGCTGGTCTTGTGACTTGCTTTGTGCTGCCTCTTCTCCAGAATTATACAGGATTAATTTGGAACAGGTTTCTTGCTTTAATAGACTCCTTTGAATTCCCCTTAATTTATAAAGTCTGTCGATAACAGTTTTGCATTGGTTGCAGGGGCGATTCCTCTCTTCCCTTAGCACACAATCGCCAGCACTAAATATAGTTTCTCGGAGGTGGCTTGTTGATCTTTGTTTTCTTTCTATTATAGGGTCATTATATTCTGTAGTTATCAGACACATGCTGGATACCCTTATATAGCTATATTGGTTATTTTTCCTTAGCTGTCTAGGTTAAGGATATTTTGTTTTAAAATTTCAGCAAGCTTCATGGTCTTGTTGCTTGTGGTGGTGAGGATGGTGCCGTGGAATGTTTTGACTTGAGAATGAAATCTTCAGCTGGCAGGATTAATGCTGTCGCACCTGCTGGTGACTTTGACCAGGTAAGAGGCTTTTTATATATTTGTTAGAGTAAATACTCTTTTCTACAGACAGAAGTGTGCTTGGTTTCTGCAATGGAGTCAATGTCCTGGATAAGTGTGGAATAGTTATGGAGTGCAACAGTGGTTTGAGCTAGTGTGGTTTTGACTCATGGTTGTGAGTATAATTGAGCCATGGGAAAAGTCTAGTCAGATTGGCATGAGTAATTCCCTTTATCCAGAGACCATTTTCTTGAGTCCATCCTAGGTGAATGGGTCAGGACACTGTCCAGCAAGCACAGAACAGGCGAAAATGGACACCGTCCAGTAAGCACAAAACAGAAGAATCCTCATACACCTCACTGTCATTCAAATTTCTCCTGAACCTTAAATTCCAATTCTTCCTTGAATTATATAATTAGATAAAGTAATTTGTTTCAATTCTAAGAATAGACATGGAAATGCATCTTTAATCACTTATTCACAAACTCTTGTGGGGCTAATATTCACAACTCTTGTGCGGGAAGAGCTACGGCATTCTTTGCTATTTCCTCTTTTGTTTTATTTATGTCATACTTAACTTTTTATTGTAAAAACCTGTTGAACCTTTGGCTTTTCAAAATGATATACCTTGTTTATATTTCATCTCTGCGGTGATTAATTTTTCACTCCAACCATTGGACAAGTCCACAAAGCAAGAAGTGTCTGTGTTCCAATATCCAAATGAATTGTAGAGCGATGGAAACCGAGATTGAGAGGCGAATCCCCCAACCACGTATCTTCCCAAAACATGATTCTTTCACCATTCCGACAACAAAGTGACAGTTCATAATAAATGAGTTGTAGCCATGGGTAAGGTCCTTCCAAGGGCTATGACAAGTTCCGGTCAAAACAAAGTTGGAGTCCCACCCATTGGACGAAATCCCATATTTAATATTTATTACAGAATGCCGTAGTGCTTCCCGCACATAATGCAAACCTCCATAACCACTTAGCTAGAAGAGCTTCATTTCTAGCCATCAAGTTTCCAAATTCCAAACCACGTCCAAATTAACTCTTGGAGGCCGTCTCCTAGTTTAAACCAAACCAAAATTCCCATTTGTAATTGGATTAAATGATTTGGTCAGTTAACAAGTCCAATGAACAGATGCCTGGCAGGGGAATAAAGTTTTCTGTTGCTCTCTATTCCACTTGCTAAGACATAGGCATTGGTGGTATTTTTATGTTTCCGCTGATTACTACATTTTCTCTTCAACTTTGAATCAGACATGGCTGTCCTTAATCTGACTTCCTCCTGGATTTGCAGGAAGTCACCGCATTAGAGTTTGATGAGAAAACGGGTTTCCAATTGGCTGTTGGAAGCAGTGGTGGAAAGGTATTATGTCAATTTTCTTTTTACTAAAAAGTTATCCTATAATTTCACATTTTTGTGATGATATAGCTTTGATTTAATTTAATTATGCGTGTTATCAGAAGTTAAAAACTGTGCCATATTTTTCATTGCTAACAATGCAATATCTACTGCAGTTTTCTTCAGTTGTGATTCAAAAAATGTAATTTGAACAATTGTTTGGTTCCGTATATCTGTGTTTGCATGGGTAGGCTTGGCAATCATATAATTGCTTAAGACAGCCACTTGTTTCTGTGACACGTAAGGACAGGGAAACTTGAGATAAACTAGTGGCTCTTGAAAGGGTGACCTGTACTCTTTCAAGTGAAAAACAAATGCACCAACCAACTTAGAAGCTAATCGGCACTGTTTGTCAAATTGTCAACAATGTTTCATAAACCTTTCTCTTACAAGTCAAGTGAATTGTCTTCTTTTTGTCTACACGAGGTGAACATTTATTTTTTGTTTCTTAATATTGTTTCCTTGAGAGAGTGCGTAATTATTTGTCCAAATGGATATGGTCTTGACGTAGTGGGATGATGATTTTTCATTGGCAAAAACATTAGCATTGAAGAGAAAACGAGGTAATCGTCTCATATTAAAAAAGGTAATCAAGATTCAAGATAAGAGATAACTTGCCAAGCATAAGGTAGGTGTTGATTTTACATGGTAAAGTCTTTTGTGGAGTAGCTAACAATTTCATGACTACATTACTAATGTATTAGGTGTCAAATTACATCTTTAGAGTTCCTAAATATATTAATGTGGAACTTCAGTTTTCTGGATCCATGTGCCAATCACTCTATAAAGGGGATACTTTGTGATCTTTAAAAATAGTGTTAATGTGATTAATGGTGGTGTATGTGAGGCACATGTTTGGAGTAATGCTGGAATTTTTGTGATTTCTATGCTGGAAAAACTTTGGTGTGATGCCAAAGGCTGCAGTGAGTCCGGATCTCTTCTTATTGTCCTACATTGTAATCTGTGTCTGTATCCTAGTTTTGGCATCACCATATCTTATTTTATTGCATATCAGGTTTCCATATTCGAGAAACATTGTTTGCTTTCCCATTAAGTTGTAAAGACCTGTCTGAGGCATGCCCAATGTTCAAAAAAGAATTCAA
This sequence comes from Malus domestica, assembly GCF_042453785.1. Taxonomy (NCBI): domain Eukaryota; kingdom Viridiplantae; phylum Streptophyta; class Magnoliopsida; order Rosales; family Rosaceae; genus Malus; species Malus domestica. The sequence continues at coordinate 1,412,291 of NC_091666.1, forward strand.
CTTTCATTTTACATTTTGGTTTCTATAGATTGAATCCAAATCCTTTCACTCATATGTCCACAGAAATCTAATTTCGATCATGTGGTTGAATTTGCAGGTGCTCATCTATGACTTGCGCTCATCACATCCTATACAGGTTAAGGATCACATGTGAGTATTACCTCCTTATGGTTTTTTTTATTTTTTTATTTATTTTTTATGATTAGAACACTGAGGGAGTCTGAATTGTTTCTTTTTAAAACTTGCTGTTGAAAACCCTGTCGTTGGTGTATAGGTATGGTAGCCCGATATTAAACATTAAATGGCATCAAACTCTAAACTCTGAGGGGCCAAAGTTGATTACCACTGATAATCATATTGTTAGAATATGGGATCCTGACACGGTAAGAAATTACATTTTTAAAACACATTATTTATTTATTTTTATTTTACGGCGTAACGGCGTAGATGTTTTTATATTGTGGTTGGGGTTGATGTTGGATTTTATTGTTTTGCTAAGTAGATTCCCATTGTCTGCAGGGTGAAGGCATGACCAGCATTGAGCCAACGGCTGGCACAATTAATGATATTTGTACATTCCCGGGCAGTGGGTTGATGTTGCTTGCTCTGGACTGCAGTCAGATTCCATCTTATTTTATACCTGAACTTGGACCTGCTCCGAATTGGTGTTCTTACCTGCAAAACCTTACTGTGGGTTTATTTTACATCCCTACATAGATTTAGTTTCATCTCGTTTGAGGTCTTCAGTTATATTCTAATGTTCGAGTTCTTTTTTACAGGAGGAGCTAGAGGAGGGTGAACAGACTACCATTTATGATGATTTCAAATTTTTGACAAAAGAAGACCTCGAGAGGTTGAAGTTGACTGGTCTCATTGGGACCAATCTACTTCGAGCTTACATGCATGGGTTTTTTATTGATTATCGGTTGTATAAAAAGGTTAGCCTCCCTTTTGTAAGTATGTTTTTTATTTTATTTAGCAATTGGTGCCATATTGCTACAAGAAACACAACAATTCGTATCATTCATTGTGTATAGCCTCCTCCGTCTTTCATTTACAATTAGGTTGAAACATTTTTTAGGGAGAAGCGAATCCAGGGACATATATGAAAAACATGAAAAGAGATCACACAGGCAATTTGTTGGTTATAGATATTATTTTGAAATGCATGTTTTGGGCAGTTGAAGGATTTAGTGAGCTAATGTGTTAAAGTTAGGGTTAGTGTATAAATCTTGTGTCAGTGATGAATGCATATCTTCATAGTCATTGACGTTCTCCATGCTCGATTAGGGTATTTCTTTGATTACTTCTAGTTATTGTACAAAGTTTGCATTATTTTATAGTATATACATTCTGGCAGGCAAAAGCTTTGGCAGAGCCTTTTGATTATACTGAATACAGAGAACAGCGGAAACGAGAGATGCTAGAGAAAGAACTTGCAGGAGAGCGAATTACGGTTAGCTATTCTCATCTATGATTATTTATTTTTGTATATATATGGGTCTATTTATACACGTGCCTGGCATTAATTTCTATGTATTCCAAGAAATTCTCTCTTGTGACCAAGGAAATCACAATATATAAGGATTTCTGATCCTGCATGTTAAAATTCTTTAAAGCTCTATATTATTTGCATATACTATGTCTACATCCATTATCAGGTGAGGATGGTTTTTAATGAGAAGTTTGAAATTGGTATCCTCTACTGTTTGTGCTATTTTCTAGCTGCGATAAAACTTTTGCAACTTAACCTTTTTTGTGAGTCTTTCTCCAAAGTACTTCAACCAGGCATGACGTCCATTTTTTACTGCAGATTAAGAGGAAATTGCCCAAGGTCAATCGAACTCTTGCAAAGAGTATTCTTGATAATGAAGATGCAGAGAATGAAATTAATGTTGATGACAATGAGACTAAGAAGCCAGCCAAGAAAAAGAAGGCACTTGCTAGTGATATTCTCAAAGACGAGCGGTTTGGAAAAATGTTTGAAAATGAGGTAATATAATCTCAACCTGTCTCATGTAGAAAAAGAGCGAGTATTTAAAACAAAATTTTGTTAACGCGGTTCACCATCCTTCCTGTATAATTTTTCTATACTAATTTCACGAAACTTTTCCCTAATTGGTTTCTGCATTTATATGATTGTAGCATCGAATGTGCTAGATTTTGTGGATCTATAATGGGGGTTTGATGCTTGATAGTATGTTATAATTTGTGTTGTTCAATCGGTCACCTCTTTTTTGCCATTGATGCACTATGTGCAGAGGCACAAGCAAAGTTTGATTGCCTTTTCTTTTTCACCTCTTTTTTTCGCCATTGATGCACTATGTGCAGCTGCACAAGCAAAGTTTTATTGCCTTTTCTTTTTTTTCCTTTCAATTTGTATGGGAACTAGATCTCTTATATGGTTATACCTATGGGTTTGGCTTTGCTGTATTCTGACTTGCACTGTTTTGTTCTGTTTAGTTTAGTGGACTGCTGGATATATTCTGTATAGCTCCATTTCTGTTTATGATGTCCTGTCATTTAAAAGAAAGAAAAAATTGATGAGAAGCTAGGGCCTACTCTTGCACCACGTTCATTAATTTGCATGATCCCTAACAGTTATAATGCTTTCTATGATACGTGTCCAGGATTTTGAAATCGATGAGTTCTCACAAGAGTATAGGGCTCTACACCCTATGCCTTCTACGAAGCAACCATCTTTGGTAGAGGAACATTTCAGACCTTCCATGGAGGATAATGATCCGGATTTGAGTGATTCTGATGCCTCAGCGACATCTTTGGATGAGCCTGGCCACGAAAACAGTAAACTGAGAATGAAGGGACGAACTCCAAGGTGAGGGTTTCTTGTTCTTTTGTAGACATTCGCCATAACGTCTCTTTACTGATACTGTACATCCAAGCTCCCTCGGTTTTGTGAAATCTAACCTCTTCTGTTTAGAACTCATTCTTTCCTGCCTTCTACAAGGGATTACACAATACCTTAGTGTTGGACATGGAGATTTCGCTTATAAAGTGGGTTTGAATCATACAAGTATTGGCTATGGTGTTAAAAATATCATAATGATCAGACACGGAGGAATTTTACTAGTCCCATGTCAAAAATCATTAATCTGATTTCTTTATTTTTTCTTAAGCTACACTATCGATTTCTGTGTATTTTTGTGCGAGTTTGTGATTTGGAGTTTTCAATCTTGAACTTGAGTTACTAACTATCTGTTTGTTGAAAATTCTATAGATTGTATGAAGTTAAGGATGAGCGGCATGCAGAAGCATTCTTGAATCGCGAGTCTTTTGCAAACGAGGAATCACTTCCACTGGGGGAGAGGGTGGCAGCCCTCAGAGATGATCGGCGAGTTTCTGCCATCCCTAGTGATGTTAAGCTCGGACCTGGAGGTTCGCGTGAGATTTCTTTTAGGGCTAGAAGCAGCTCTAAGTACAAAGAGGACGAGGATGACGAACACCGTGGAAAGAGGAGGGGAGTTCAATCGTTAGGACTAAAACAAAATGGGCCTGGATTCGGAGGCCGAGGAGGAAGAGGAGGAAGAGGAGGCCGAGGGAGAGGAGGGAGAGGAGGGCATCGCGGTAGAGGAAGAAGAGGTGGCCGGTAAACATTTCAAGCATTGTATGAATGATTTTGTTTCTTGTTCGACCAAGGATGCACTGAACATTGAGCCATAGTGTTGTGCATTTATACAACTTTGCCTTTCCGGGGACTTCATGATGTTCTTCGGAATCTGTCGTGTTCTTTAACCCCAATTTTTACCGATTGCTGTTTCATTTTTGTTGTTCAGACCGTAGGGATCAGGGAGGATGCTCTTTACACAAATAAAAAATAAAAAGGTTTTTATGACAAATGATCATTGAAATTGAACCATCCCATCAAGATGGTTTTTGAAATTGAAAATCAATCAATATAGTCTTTGAAAGTTGATGTCACAAATCAATATGGTCCTTTCGTTAAAATTTCTATTTTCTATTATGTGCTTATGTGTCACATAAGTAGGTCTCATAAATATAATTAAATATTAGCATCTATATTAAAAATAATAGTAAATAATATTTTTTTAATAGTAAATAAGTAGGTTTCTTAAATATAATTAAATATTAGCATCTATAAGAAGAAGAAGGAAGGATGAAGGAAGGAGGAGGAGGAGGAAGGAAAAAAAAAAAAAAACTGAATCTGGGCAGATTCGGAGGAGGAAGAAGAAGAATAAGGAGGAAGAAGGAGGAAGAAGAAGAGGAAGAAAAAAAAAAAAAAAAAAACCTTCCCCAGATTCGGAGGAAGAAGAAGGAGAAGGAGGAAGAAGGAAGAAGAAAGAAAGAAAAAAAAAATGTGGATGACACGTGGCATCCAGTCATTGTCCACATGGGTGCCACGTCACAATTAATGGCAGATTTAACAGTTTGACTAACGGATGTATGAGACTGTTCCAAAATTTACACTTTAGGTATGAATCTGAGACGAAAAAAACTTGATGTAATAAATGTTGAAAACCACGAAACATGAGGGTAGTAAACAGTCTTTTACCCTATTTTTTATTATTTAATTTTATAGTAATATTTAATAAGACTTGTGGAATCCACTTGTGACATATAAGCACATAAGAGAAACTTTAAAAGAATTATAACGGAATGACCATATTAATTTGCGGTATCAATTTTCAATGACTACATTGATTAATTTTCAATTTTAAGGACCAGCTTGGTAGGGTTGTTCAATTTCAAAAATCATTTGTAATAAAAACCCAAAATAAAAATAAGAGGTCAAGGTTTTCGCTTTGCCACTCGAGCTTCTACAAGATTATAGTTAATTGTAGGTGGCACATTGATGGTCTACCTAAATAAGTCATAAAAGCAAAAAAAAATAAAGGAAAACTAATGAAAATAGCTTGAAAACTTTGAGTTTAAACGAAAATGACAAAATAAAGGGTAAAGTGAATAGTACCAGGATTAACTTTTTAATGTAAAAATGTGGTTTTTCGTTAAAGTGAACAATACCAGGAGCTTTCATTAAAGTTCCCAAAAAATAATGGCCCGTTGGCAGCTTTCATCCCCCTCCTCTTTATGAAAATTAATTTACTAGTGTGACAAAATATGAAAACCATGTGAACCCTCGTGAGCATGTTCTCTATACTTTGACAATAGGTACATTGCCGTTTGAATTTGTAAAACGGGGTGTGATATCCACACACCCCATTTTACTTCTCACACACCTTTTTAATTTTCGACCGTCGGATCAGATGAATTGAAGAAGATCAACGGACATAAATCATCAAGGGGTGTATGAGAAATAAAATAAAGTGTGTGGATAGCATATCCCTTTTAAAACATAACAAACTCTTGTGAATAATATTTTTAGGAGAGTTTAAAATAAATAAAAATTTATAATAATTAAGTACAAGTGTGAAAAATATGAAAGAATATATAAACAACTGTAATTGCATCCTCTATGCTTGGAAGACGATCACAACAAGCATTGGTAAATTTCGGTGAGAAGAGTGGAACATAAATTTAAAAGACAATCAATAGTTAAAATTTAAATCAATGGTTTATGGGATTATAACGGCGAATTTCGGAGTTGACTTCTTCATAAAAGTTCTAAAACTTGTCATTACAAGTGTTTGTACACTCACACGCGCGCGCGCACGCACACACACACACACACACATATATATATATATATATATATATATATATATATATTATGTTTTTTCTCATTTCTACATTAATTAAAAAAGGCTTTTTAGCAAAATGATCTCTGAAATTTGCATAACTCCTCACTTTGGTCAATGAGATTTGAAATCAATAGAAGTGGTCCCTAAGTTTGTCCACCATCAATCATTTTTGTCTTTGTTTGAAAAATCTCCATTAAATAAAGATAAAATGATAAAAATACCCTCAATTTTTGTTAAATCATTTTGGCCCATTGTTTATTAAATTGAGGTTATTTTTGTCATTTTGGTCCTCATTTAACAAAATTTTATAGGAAATGACCAAAATGATTGATGGTAGACAAACTTAGGGACCACTTCTATTGATTTCAAATCTCTGAGACCAAAGTGAGGAGTTATGCAAATCTCATATACCATTTTGGTTTAAAAGCCATTAAAAAACAATTAAAATACCTCATATAACATAGTCCTTACCATTGGATTCTATCTCACTTGTATGATTATAATTTATATCTTTTATCTTGTTCTCTTATGTTTTATGTTTGATTTGTCGTTTGGTTTTGGTTTGTTGTGTTTCTTTTCAGTCTTGACGGTTCTGGATTCAGTTTGTAAAGCTTAGGTTTATTTATCTTAGTTAGGCGTGGATCCCCTGGAATTTGATGTTCTGCGATTTGTTTATTAATGAAATTCTCATTTAAAAAAAAGAAAGATTTCATACATCATTTCATTTTTTTTCAAGGAAAATTAATGCTAAAAAAATTCATTGTGCTACTTAAGCCATCTCCAACCGAAGGGTCCAGAGGGCCAGAGGGCCGAAAATAGCCCGAAAACCGTCACCAACCGAGGGCTAGGTCAAAGGGCTTTGGAATCTGGGAGGGCCACACAGAATCGGGAAGGGCTGGAGGGCTGGTCACTTCTAGCCAGCTAGCCAGCTCCAGGCTGACCAATTTTTTTTTGAAGTGTTGGATTTCTTGTCGGTTAAAACTGACAAGAATAATATAGAATATAATGAATTAAGGCTAACGGCTATTGGGATATTTATTAATTAGTATTAGTGTCGGTTATAACTGACACATATAGTGAATTTGAATACAACGGCTAGCTGACTGCTAGCCGTTGTATTCAAATTTTTTTATTTTATTTTTTGAATTTAAACCTTTTCTTTACTTCTATAAATATGGTGAAGCTCTTTCAATTCTTCGCTTCATCTGCAATATTTCCTTCAATATATTTTTCAAGATTTCCATCTGCAATATTTCTTTCAATTTTTCAATAATTTCCTTCAATATTTTTTCAATAATTTAAATAATAAATTATGTTTGGCCCTATGACCCTTTGGCCATCGGTTGGAGACGATTTTTTGTGACAGGGCTAAAACGAGCCCTCTGGCCCTCGGTTGGAGACGGAGGCAAATATGACCCTGTACTGTTCATTAAAATATTAATATCTTGGAGAATCTTGGAGGGCCAGAGGACTAAAATGAGCTCTCTGGCCAGCCATCGGTTGGAGATGGTCTTGTTGCCAAAAGCTTACGGCCAATCGTTTTTATTCATGTTTGTCTTCTCTTTTTCACGCAATGATATACATATGTTCATGGCAATCACGATCACGATGTCGCAGTGATATACAGACATTCATGACAATCACGATTACAAATTGACGATATATGAATGGTGTTGTGGTTTCTGTATTGTGCTACATCAACAAACTAATAGAAAATATAACAAAATTGGACATGAAGGTTTAAAGTGATTTGTTAAGTCAATTTTAGAGACGAAACTTATCTATTTCAAATTTAGGGATGAAAGTGATGATATGTCTATTTCAAAAACCTTTTGTGATAAAAACCTAACATTTCGTTAATTTGAAAGGATGAATGTATCACCTTTCTCAACTTCAAGATAAAAGACAAGAAGCAAAGGTAAATAAAGCCTTGAGAAGGTAGTAGAAGAATTGTACATGAAACTATGAAAGATTATAATCGATTAGACCGATTAAACGTATTTAAGTTTTTGTTTCACACATTTTTTTTTATTTCTCCTTCCACTTTTTTCGTTCGCCATTCCTTCATGTGCACTCTTGAAAATAAAAAACAAAAATAATTATCAAGCGAGCACTTAAAGCGTGGTTTTTTTCTTTTGCTGTTTTTATTTTCTTATCGAAAATAAGAATTTCATTAATATTTCAAAGAACCCCTAACACAGAAGATGATCCTCTATGGATTCACTTTGTGGGGATCCTACATTCTAGTCGTTCATCGTACATTGTGTGATTAGTTGTGTTTACTTTTAAATAAAAAAAGTCAAATAATTTCTGACTGTACGATACATAATAAATGATTAAGATGTGAAGTTCCCTAAATTCCCACAAAATGAATCTGAATGGGATCCAATTTCCCCAAACACAAGGAGATGCTAGTGGCCTCGTGGAAACCCTACAACAATTTTTTATTTAGTAAAACCTAAAGACTCCAAGTGAGTGTCTGAACACGCCATGCTTTTCTCATTCTTTTGAAACATTCTATTCTTTTCTCAAATTTCCCCAAAACAGTAACTCTGTTTCTCTATGTGAATGCAAAAAGGTGAAGGAGGTGACAAGAAATATCAATTATTTACATAAATAATTAATCTCGATAATCTGCTTATTAACACAAATCCCTCAACAGGATTTGGAAATTAAAACAGAAAATTACACCCTTTTAAGATATGAATTATATTTCCAAATGAACACCAAATGCAATTTGTCAAACCTAATGGGAATAATTTGATCTTAAATATTTAATTCTGGTGATATACCCATAGAATTAAATGAGCAAGATCTATCAATATTCCATCCATAAATTTATTTATTTTTTACTAACAAAAAAAAACCGAAATTATTTTATAAAAACAATAAGATAATCTACTATAAATTCATCTGAACTCCGATATTAATTCATTGCCATTAGCAGTAAGTGGTTGAATCAAACAAAAATAATAAATATTCTTTGGAGTGGCCAACCTGAGACGAGATCTGACGAACGAGCAAAGCAGGAACGCAAGATCCATGAAACCGCCTTCACCGCGGTCTCCGATTCAGTTGATGCAAGGCGGGACCCGTTTCGCCCCGCAGCCTCGAGCCAGCTGGTTTATAGGCTCAAACGGGACGAAGCGGTTCCCGACCTGCACCAAGCGAATTAGAGACCGCCAGGAAATGAATCATCGTGCCCTACGCCTCCTACGCCTCTCACGGAAAAAACACGTCTGTTTGTTTTGATAGATGGAGGGGGCTTTTAATCTAACCCTATGAAATCTGTGACAGCAGCTCGGACGTGAGCGATATATACTCGTTGCAGACCAAGGCGATTGCGCCACGTGGTCTACCACCAGCTCGGATGGGCTGACGCTACAGGTGATTTTTATTTCAAAATAGTGGGCCCTCCCTCACGAGGAAATTGAGTTAAAGTTTGCGCGTCTGGCGTGAGGGGTATCGGAAAGGACCACAGTGTTGGGTTTATTTACGTGTATGCCATCATCTTTGAGCTCAGCGTAACAGTGCATTCACGTGCGTGTGTGGTGCTACAGCGACGTTTTGCGGTAGGTGCTGTCAGTCGCGCCGATTTGGGATCCAGCGGCTGATCTTTCTCAACTGTGGTTTCTGGTTGCGGAACTTTTCAGAGGTCCAAATCCGGTATTGCCATCAATCGAAATTGTGGTAAATTCGAGTAAATTGTACAAATGGTCCCTCAACTTTAATCAAATTGGAGCAATGGTCCCTCAACTAAAAATTCATTACCATTGGTCCCTCAACTTATCAAAATGTGTAGCTATAGTCATTTTCATCAATTTTGTCAAAAATTTGTCAAAATAAGCTATGTTGGAATGATCATTTATATAATTAGGGTTCATTAACTCATCAAAGTGTATAATTATGGTTCTTTTTGTCAACTATGTCAAAAAATTTGTCAAAACGAGTTATATTGGAAGGACCATTGCTACAATTGGGTTAAAGTTAAAGGACCATTTCTCCACTTGAATTAAAGTTCAGGGACCAATGATAATGGATTTTTTGTTGAGGGACCATAGCTACACGTTTTGATAAGTTGAGGGACCAAATGTAATGGATTTTTAGTTGAGGGACCATTGCTCCAATTTGATTAAAGTTGAGGGACCATTTGTACAATTTACTCGGTAAATTCAGATTTGTGTTTTTAAGTAGGAATCCAGACATCAATTCCGTCAGATCACGTGATATATAAATCATAGTATAAAAAATAAGAATATTTTGGCTCACCGCTTTTAAGTAATGGTGATGTTCATTATCCAATTTATTACCTTGTTGAATTTAAATTTTGAGATCTATACGATAGATCAAATCTTAAAATTTAAACTCACAATAAAAATAAGTAAATTGGTGAGCATTACCATTATTTGAGAGTGATGAGCAAAATTGCACCAAAAAAATATAGTTTCTCAAACAACTGATGAAATTGAGATTCTACCATAAAACCAATTGATAATATAAGGAGTAACCCAAAACCATATAAGCATATAACAAATTTTATTCCTCACCGATATATGACAACTCTCAACAACAACACCCTGGTTGTATTTGACTTTGTACTTCCTTTCTAATAGTTTTTAGGTTACTTTTGGATACTACTTTCACTCTGTACTTCCTTTCTAATAATTTTTAGGTTACTTTTGGATACTACAGAAATAGAATGTGTAAGACTCTTTCAATCAAACTTCAAAAAAGGGAAGATACGAATATATATGAATAAATTGAAAATATTCAATTAACTTCTTAATCGTAAAGAATTGAATTGAAACTTCGAATTTATAAAATTTATCACGATGGACAAAAAAATCAATACATTGATGGTTATGATAGTTAGGTATCTATATTTCTTGTCATTTCTGTCATAATTAGTATGCGTGATGGGATTATGCATTATGCAATCTGCTTTTGGCTACTTTAGTTCATATCTCAACTAGTTGCATAATATGGTTTGTGAACCTCGTTCAACATCTGACACATGAATAAGACTTTCAAAATGGGATGAATCACGAGTTTATTTATGTACTGCAACTTTATCTATTAGGTTTAAAGGTGTGTTCATAATTTCCAAATGCCCATTGGCTACTCGAGCACCTTCCTTAATTGGTGGTGTAGTTTGACTAGTGCATATCGTTCATTTTCGGACAAGTGGATAGTTGATATTATTGTTCAAATAGAAATGAATCTCAAGATCATTGATGGTTATGACAGTTACATATCTATGTTTCTTCTCTTTTTTGTCAGAACCATGATGTGTGACGAGATTATACATTATGCAGTCTGTTTTTATCCGTGAGGTTTGAAGTTGTGCTTCTAATTGTCATGCTTCTATTGGCTACTTTAGTTCATATCTCAACTGGTTGCATAATATAGCTTGTTAACCTCGTTCAAAATCTAACACGTGAATAAGACATTCAAAACGAGATGAGTCACGAGTTTATTTATCATTGCAACTTTATCTATTAGGTTTAGAGATGTGTTCGTAACTTCCCAACGCCCATTGGCTAATCAGGCAACTTTCTTAATTGGTGGTATAGTTTGGCTTGTGCACATCTTTCATCATCGGACAAGTGGATAGTAACGTTTGTGAATGGTAATGTCCTAATAGGGATGAATCTCAAGATCACTAATGGTTATGATAGTTACGTATCTATGTTTCTTGTTATTTTCGTCATAATCAGTTTGTGTGAGAGGATTATGCATAGTGTAGTCCCCTCTTGTCTGTGAGGTTTAGAGGTGGCTTCTAATTGTCATGCTTCTATTGGGTACTTTGGTTCATATCTTGACTGGTTGCATAATATAGTTTGTGAATCTCGTTTAATATCTGACACATGAATAAGACTTTTAAAACGCAATGAATCACGAGTTTATTTATGCATTGCAGCTTTATCTATTAGGTTTAGAGATGTGTTCAAAACTTTCCAATGCGTATTGGCTCCTGGTGCACCTTCCTTAATTGGTGTTGTACTTTGGCTTGTGCACATCTTTCATCATCGGCAATATAGGTAGCAACGTTTGTGAATAAAATTGTCCAAATGCAGATGAATCTCAAAATCATTGATGGTTATGACAGTCACGTATCTATGTTTCTTGTCTTTTCTGTTATATTCAAGATGTGTGAGCAGATTATATATTATGCAGTCCACTTAGAGGTGTGCTTCTAATTGTCAGGCTTCTATTGGCTACTTTATTTCTTTCTTGACTGGTTGCATGATGTTGATGCACAAAACCGGAGGGGTCTTGGAACAACATAAATCTGACCGTGAATCTGCAAGAAAGTAAAGAACACAAGATGTATCGTGGTTCACCCCAATGTTTGGGCTACATCCACACTGATGTTGATATTGTTTCACTCTGAATGGTTAATATACAAAAAGGCTAGAGGCAGTGTGCTCTCTAGCCTATTTTTTGTGTGCTCTCTTCCCATGACCTAGAACTTGGCCTCAATTTTGGCCTCCCTTAATGAGGAGAGTGAGGAGTCCTTTTATAGAATAAGGGCTCCTCACTTATTACATATTTGCCCCTTCATTTATTACATAATTACATTTGAGTCCCCCAAGTATTTATACAAGGTCTAAATACGGAGGCCTTAAGTATGGTACCAACAGTATTCCCCCAAGTCTTCAGTCAAGAGAGACTTTTGGCTGGAGATTTGAAATTCAGTCCATGTGTGGGTCGAAGTAACTAGATGTCGTCTAGAACTGAATACTAGATATGAGGCGGTGCTCAATGTGAAATGATGCTCAACTAGAAGTAGCACATGTTGTGAGGCTGCTCAGCTTGTGACTTATGTTGCCTTAGTCGGCTCGGCTTGTGGCATTAAAGGTGAGGGAGTTCCTTTTATAGAATAAGGGCTCGCTCCTCAATACATAAATGAAAGGCTAGAGTTGATGCTCGTGGTGAGACAGTTGCTCAGCAGGCGATGATGCTCTCTAATGATGGTGAGGGAGTCATTTTTATAGAACAAGGGCTCGCTCCTCAATACATAAGTGATGGGTTAGGAGTGATGCTTGCGGCGAGACGGTTGCTCAGCAGGCGGTGATGCTTTCTAATGATGGTGAGGGAGTTTTTTTTATAGAATAAGGGTTCGCTCCTCAATACATGAATAATGGGTGCTCTCTAATGAAAGTGAGGGAGTCCCTTTTATAGAATAAGGGTTCGCTCCTTAGTACATAAATAATGGGCTAAGTCCCCCAGGTATTTTTCATAAAGCCCAATTGCGGAAGCCCAATATATGGTACATAGTGTAGTCCTCCAAGTCTTTAGTCAATAGAGTCTGTTGGTTGGAGACTTCAAATTAAATCCATGTATGGGCCGAAGTGGCGGTTGTTCGGAGGTGGTATTTGTATACCATGCACTGAAGCTTAGGGCCTTCGTATTTAGACCTCGTATAAATACTCGGGGGACTCAAATGTAATTATGTAATAAATGAAGGAGCAAATATGTAATAAGTGAGGAGCCCTTATTCTATAAAAGGACTCCTCACTCTCCTCATTAGGGGAGGCCAAGATTGAGGCCAAGTTCTAGGTCTTGGGAAGAGAGCACACAGAAAATAGGCTATAGAGCACATTGCCTCTAGCCTTCTTGTATATTCACCATTCAGAGTGAAACAATATTAACATTAGTGTGGACGTAGCCCAAACATTGGGATGAACCACGATACATCTTGTGTTCTTTACTTTCTTGCAGATTCGTCGGATTTACGTTGTTCCAAGACCCCTCCGGTTTTGTGCATCAACACATGATATGGTTTGTAAACCTAGTTCAACATCTGACATGTGAATAGGACTTTCACAACAGGATGAATCATGAGTTTATTTATGTGTTACATCTTTATCTGTTAGGTTTAGAAGCATGTGCTCATAACTTCTCTAGTCACATTGGCTACACCTTCCTTAATCGGTGGTATAGTTTGGCTTGTGTACATCTTTCATGGTTGGACAAGTGGATAGGAATGTTTGTTAGTAGTATTGTCCAAATAGAAATTAATCTCAAGATCACTTATGGATATGATAGTTAGCTATCTATGTTTCTTGTCTATTCTATCAGAATCATGATGTGTGATGGGATTACACATTATGCAATCCATTTTTATCCATGAGGTTTGGAGATATGCTTCTAATTGTCCTGCTTTTGTTAGCTACTTTGTTCATTTCTAGGGGGTTCTGTAGAGAAATCGGCAGCTTCCAATTTCTCTAAAGCTCGGGGAAAGGATAGGTTGCTTTGGTAACCATAGTCCAGATGCTGGTATGTGGTCTAGCTCGCCTAATCTTCTGTGACATTGACTAAGTTTTCTTCCATTTGGATATAGTCCTTATTCAACATTTATATTATTGATTTTCATTAAAAAAAAAAAAAACAAGTAACCATAGTTTAGAACAAGATTCTAGAAGATAGTACGAGTTAGGTTTTTAGATGCAAGAAGCATTGGAATTTAAGAACTAGTAGTAGGAAAAAAAATAGATAAATCGAAGTGAAATTAACCTTAAGAAGAGTGGGAGTTGACGGTTTAGAAGTCAAAGAACACAACAGAAGACAATTTCATTCATCAATCTACTGTATCAATAACGAATTACATAGCACATATTTATAATAACCTACTTGCTGCAAACAACCAAATTACAAATAAAATAGGAAACTAAATTAATAAATTCCCAAAATTTTATTCAGCCTCATTCTCCTTCGAAAATAAGAACTCAACCCCATATGACATCCTTGTAAGTGTTTGGTTATGGTAATGAAATTATATCGTCTATGTTAAAAAAAAAAAAGAGCTCAACTCCATTTGAGTTAAAGGAGGGGTCTAGGACATCATTGCCTAGCCATTGTCAAACGGATCCAAGACATGAACATCATGGGGAAAATATAGGATTCGAATCATTTCCTTACCATAATTGTCTGATGGTGTTGCAAAGGTCGCTTCAAAGTTTTACAATGCAAGTACGTAGGTCGCACGAAGCTAGGATAGGATATGTAGCATGATAACGGTGATACTTTGTAGAACAAGAACAACATCGTTGATTCGTCAAATTGAACTATCTGAGCTCGTTTGGCCATCAATTGAGGCAGCTAAGGTTGCACGAAATTATTGGTATTCATGGTTCTTGTCACTTTTCTTTTTCAATGCATGTTTAGTATTAGCCGAAAACTAGAATTTAGGAGATGGATGATCGAAACAAATTAGGGTGCCGCCGATTGAGGTTTTGGCTTTTATGCCAATTGATGTAGAACAACTAACCAGAATTTAGAATTTAGAATTTGGAAAGAGATTCCGGAAGAGAACAGTAAGTGGTTTCAATATACAATAAATAGAGGAAGTTTAGCTAGAAGTAGAAGACAAATCAGGACGATCATGCCTCAACGAAATGAATCACTCGATGATTCTTAATCCCAAGTGGTAATTCCAAAACATGCATAGATGTTAAGGAAAAGTTACTTTCCCGAAAGATCATTGAATATATTTGCAGTTTATAATGTCTTAGTCATGTTAGTAGAAGTAATTTAAGATTAAACGAACAAACATGTTATCTTGATGAAGTGGTTTTTAAGGAATTAATGATAGTCGCTCACTCTTGAATTTGATTGATGTAAACGTGTCACCGTCAATTAGTGGAGGAATGAAATTGAATAAATTGTGCGTTGCGAAATCAAGTTCTAAACATGAAATTATGGATTGGGTGGGGAAAATGACCCAATGCATGCTAATTTCTATACATTTGTTTCAAACAAGGACTTTTTAAGTCTCGCAATAGTCACTAACTATTGTTGTCAGTATCCAATTGGCAATTTTATAATCAAGCGTGTGTATAAAAAGGTCTAAAGAATATAACTTCTTTACTTACTAAGTATTGTTTCAACCTGAGATTGATCTATAACATTATTGCTACACTAGTATGAATTCATATATTAACATCACATGAGTATAATATATCGAACTCATGAATTCAACAAATTGATATTACACTCAAATTCTCCAATTCACTGTAAGAATATGATTCCTATATGCATTCAATGTATTGATATGACACTCACTTTTTCAACTTACAGTAGAATTCCTGAAGGGAAATAAGTTGGTCAACCGTCCCTGTTGCTAATTATATCGGTTGCCCCACAAACCATTTGCTGTGGAGAAATCTTACAACAAGAGTGCAGGCCACATTAAAAATCCTAATTTGCAAAACTTGCACAAACAATGCAGCTCTTTTAAGGTTTTTATTTTGAGGTCTTGTGAGAATTAAATACATACTAGTCATAAGATTATATTAGTTTAGATCAAAAGGTTTAACATATTTGACAATTTAATAAAGCAAAACAAGAAAATGAGTTTTCTATTAGTTCATGAGTTTTAAGTTGGTTTTGCTTTATTTTTAAGTGCAAGCACGATATTCTGATGAAATTGAGGTTCCACCATAAAATCAATTGGCAATATGAGGAGTAGCCCAAGATCATATAAGCACATAGCAAACCTTGTCCCTCACATATGTGGGACAACTCTCAACACGCCCCGCACGTGTGACGGATTTTCAAGCTTACACGTGGACAACAATTGGATGACGTGGAGTGCGTGTGGCCGTTTGGCTTCACACGAGGACAACTCACTTTGATATCATGATGAAATTGAGATTCCACTATAAAACCAATTGGCAATATGAGGAATAGCTCAAGATCATATAAGCATATAGCAAACATTGTCTCTCACAGATGTGGGACAACTCTCAACAGATGTCCTCAAAATGAAGATCATAGGAGAGCTGCTTACAAAAAAATGTCAATTAAAACAAAATTTAGTAATTTCTTTTTATTTATAATTACGAAATCTTAAATTCAAATACCGTCAATATTAAATTCAAATTGAATTATTATGACTAACCATTTACATGTAATTTGAAAACTTTGAAAAAACTTGTCCACCTTGTCCTTGCAAGATGAAAAGGCACTTTGCCATTGCCAATTAAACCAAGGAATAACTAACTAGTGCCAATGTATAGTTCGAGTGAAGGAAATTGGCATAAATTGACAAGTTGACAAGTCCACTTCCAGATTTAATTGCACAGATTAAGACGGGGAGTTGGAAAGTCAAATACCATCTCCTCCTTTTAGGACGTCGATTTAGGTAACTAATAACTGAGAGTCGTAGCCAGACAGATGTCACTAGCTAGAGATGAATACAAACTCCATCACCAAACCAGAAACAAAAAATTGCGTCAGTTCTTTATCCAATCACCTATACGTGTGCATCACTCCTTCAATTGCGTTACTCATCATGTCCCCGCGTTCTTATCCAGATTCAGATTTAGCTAGCGTCAATTGCTCATGTGTTAATGACACTATTTTTTATGCGAGTATTTATAACCGTATCAATTTAAAATTTCACTTTAAAGTAGGCATGAAACTCTTTTAAATGGATGTTAAAATGTCTTGTAACACTTTAAATAGGCATGAAACTCTTTTAAATGAAGGATTTGTTATATCAAGCGTGCCACTGTTGACAATACCAACAGAAAAGTTGAATTGTAATGTTCGTCATGATCTTAGACTTTACTCATTCAGTTTGTGTACCCGGAGAAGGAAGTGCATTTGAATGTAAACTTGCACCACAAGTAAATTGAGCTTCTATTCAAAAGGTTGTGCTATGAATGGGGTTAAAATCAATGTTATGTTCTTTTCCATGCCTTATCTACGAAAGAACTTCAAAAAAAAAAATTTATGTATGCCAAATGAAACTAAAAATCAGTTACCACTTGGCTCAACTTAGTTTGCAATTCTCACGTAGATATAATCACAGAAATGCTCATTCAGTTTGGGACCAAGTGCCTAAGGGGTCATACGTGGCCTAGGCAGGGGCTTAGGCGGGCTAGACGGACACCTAAGTAGTCTAGAAGCACTTTCTTAATTTTCAAATGCCTAAGGACTAATCAGGACGGTAACCAACCGCCTAAGTGGCGCTAGCTGGAAATTTTTGGAACATTGACCACGTACATATTCATCCAAAATCTGACCGGTCATATTGTGCGGTTAGAAATAACTCCACATTTCTGTATGGGCGGTAATGCACAACGAATAGACCATAGTCATTGGATGTCACCACATTGCTTCCCTATAGGGCAAAATCATCGTCACCATTGATTTTGGCAACTCGAATGTGCTTTGATCATCGTCACCACTGATTTTGGCGACTCGAATGTCCTTTGAAGCTCAAAACACAATCGAGTTGCCAACATCACTGATTATCGAATTTGTGGACGTAGGGTTTGGGAATCCTGTGTCGAATTAACCCCAAGTGGCGTTCGAGAGTGAAGGATGCTTGTGGGGAGGAGGACAATTCCGGCACTCAGTTGGATGTTGAGAGCTGAACGAACACGAGGAGTACGCCAAAATTGACCCATTTCTCCGGTGCTCATTCGAGGGAACTTAACAAAACAATGCATGCGCAAGATAAAATCATATACTGTAGAGCAACCTTTCAACATACAAGCTCTCAAAACGATTATATACAAAAGACCATCGTCGAATTCCAAGGGCTATATAGTACATGCCAGTGTATGAAAAGGAGAGACAGACTTAAGCTAGGAAAAAAGAGAAACCAAGCCAGCTCAACGCTCGGTCGACAAAATTTAATGCCAATGGAGCCACCATATGCGCAGCCTTCGGTAATGCCGGGTAGGTAAGTGTTCCAAGTATGAACCAGTTGAAGCTTAAGAGAGCAACAGCGTCGGTAGCAGGTCTATTCCTTATGGTCGAGAAAAACTGAACCACGCTCTTGAGCGACATACCAACCACGAAGAAGAGAGCCACGACAAGGGGCATGCAAGGGTCTTCAGCTTGCCAAACGATAATCCCAACCACAAATGATAACACTGCACTGAAAAGACTCTGTTTGACTGCAATACCCCTTCGCTGGTAAAAAAGTTCACTCATATCTAAATTTCTGAGGCTGATTTCAGGCATAACAGGATGTATAGGTCCACTGGATACTGGTTCATTTCTTAAGGTTTTGAGCAACTCCATTTTAGTTTTGCTTTCGTCCCCCCATGTATCTTTGTGCATCAGAAGGTCTTGACGGATGAATTCACTTCCATCATAACGGGATTTCCATGATGGGATCCCAATTGCTGTACTCTGGGCATTGCCCGTTTGTTCTCGACCTTTATCGTTCCATCCTTTGCCCTGAATTTCTTTTAGCCGCAGATTTTCAGTTTTCAGATCGTGTAACTGCCAAAGAACATAACAGGGTCAGCACTCAGTGAAGTATAAAATGGGACATAGTAATGCATATATGTATAGAAAGACAGTCTAAATTTGCATTGCAAGCAACGTAATGACCGTGTCTCTTGTTGTGTCTTGTTTAAGAATTGAGAGACAACGCACCTATCTGTTTGAACATAATGTAGTGTAGTTAGGGTTTCTTGTTTTCATTTTCAGAAGTAAGAGCAAAGTCTGTAAGTGGTTGATCATTGAACTTAAATTAGTATCAAAAGAAAAGCGACCCAATTTTCCAAACAGCTCGGAAACCACCTAGTCATCTAACACCACAAAAATAGTAGACAATGTTTATTGCAAAACTGAGATACTCGTGATAACATCAAACGATCAAACAATTTTCAACGTTTGCTGATTTTGTCATTGATAACTGTTAAATGGGATCTAAGAACTAGATGGTGCAGGGTAACCACAAGAATAAGATCTCTTTTGGTTCTCATCAAAATGGACTCTCTTAAGAAGGGGATTCTTAGTTTCAATTGTTAAATTTAATCATTACAAGAAATATAGATTCAAATCGACAATGATGTTATTATTTCCGCATAAAAAGGTGCAGGCTCACACGTACATATTGGCATGAACTTTTTTTTTTTTTTTAATCTAGTGTCTCCGGGTCTTTGACCCGACTACTCACTAGGCCACCCGCCTGACCCCACAACATTTGGTAGGCAAGAAACTCTAGCAATTGCTAGGTGGGTACCTTGAGAGGTGTCGAACCCCAGACCTCTTGGTAACAAACCAAGGGCCTGACCATTAGACTAAACACTCCTAGGTCATGTCCTTATTTTGGATCGCTAGATATTGGCATACCAAACACCAGAAACAGAGAGGACACGCAAAATTCTTGTTCCACAAACTATCCTAGAGAAGTTACAAGTTAGAAGTGTTTAGTCATATCTGATAAGAAATACATACATAAAGTGCAGCCAGAATAGTCGAATGCGGTTTTTGCCACTAGCTCAAGGCATGCAAGGGGATGATATAAGTCATTACCTCGCTCACTAGCAGATCAGTTTTGGCAACTGCCTTGTCATGTTCCTCTTCAAGTTCTGCTAATATCAACTCCATCATTCTTTGTTCTTTAATGGCTGTAATTAGATGCTCCTGAAGTTCTTTTCTATCCCATTCTAGATTCTCCAACTCAATTTGCATATCGTGTAAATGTTTTTCCAGCTGTCAACACAACAACATTCCTCGTAGCTTAAGACATACTGAGAGAAGATGAAATTTAGGAACCATAATACAATGAGGAAAATAACCATCTAGCAGATGAAGCGTAAACAGATGCAAAGTAACTAAGAGCCAAACAACTGGAAATAAACATCATCAAAAGCAAGAGCAGACATAGTAAACGAACAAAAGCCATCACCCTAGTCTCCAGCTAGAGCACAAATCATAACCATCCATTATCTTTGACACACTTGATTTCAAATTGGAGTACCTTACAGAGTCTCGTAATAAAAGAGTTAATCCCTTCGACCAAAAAAATAATAATAATAACAGACGGCTAATTCGTGTCACTATGACTATAAAGTCAATCCAGAAAAAGGACTCAAGAGAAAACAACGGTAACATTTCTAGTCAGGTTTCTCAAACCTGAAAAGAGGCACAAGAATGACCCCACACTATACGCATGCACACATACACACAATCCTTTTGCAAACTTTCAGAGTTAAACAAACTGGTAGTAATATGCAGCAAGTGATGTATCAGAGGTACAAGAAGGTTAGCACTCTCAGAGTTTATCTCGTAGTTTCTATACATTGTGTCACTCGTCTATAATTTTTGTTCCTACTTACTTTTCTTTAGAACCGTTTCCTAACCCTGTAGTCATCGTCCTCCCTCATTGGTTCATGGCTCTTTCAATGGAAATTAAACATGAAGTAAAATGAACTACAGGAGTCCCCTTTTCTCCTAAACGTTTGTGATCTGAAATGAATAAAAACTTACAAGCGTGAGATTTATTACAAAGTTATGCTCACATCACACAAGCAACAAAACAACATACAAAATAAACAAACAAAAATTTATAGTAAACCGTTCATAAATGGAACCAAAACAAAAAACAGAATGGGTGAGGATGGGATGTTTCTGAATGTAGTTACATGCCAACATACCAAAGCGAACCAAAAGAAAAACACACAAAGTGAGAATCTTCGTACAATTACATGTCAACATGCCAGTCTACCTTTTCTTAGTCAATGTCATGCTCAAAATAAGTAAAATTCACAGAAAGCAGATAAAACCAACCTGCCTCTCCCTCTGTAAGGCAGTCAAAACACGCCCGGGCAGAGATATAAGTGCCAAAGTCCATACCATGATTCTCCAGAATATGTTCACATGGAAGCAGACTGCTGCGCTCAACAAATCCATCCATGCATGAATGACAATAAAAGTAGTCTTTGTGCCAAACAAGCATAAGAGCTTCAAAAGTGAGAAAGGCCGAGTCACCAAGATTATTGAGGTAGTTATTAACTCAGAAAGCAATGCCATCGCATCGACCGGTATTAGTGCCTTTTCTAATCAATTAGTTTGTCACAGTTTGCAAGACATGATGTAACTTATTTTTGAGTTCCTACTATCCTGCAGAATCAATGAATCCATAAGAAAAACGAAACAAAAGAAAAAACAGAAACAAAACTAAATAAATAATTGAAAAGGTTCGCAGAAATACAGATCCGAATTTCAGTTCTAATGACGCGAGAGATCTCAAAAATTTATCGACTACACGTCCCATAAACTTTGATAACAAAGTGTCAAATTTTAACAATGCAAGTGGTGGATGCCGCCTTTCTATTCAAACCACTGGATTCCGAGTTCAAACCCTCCCACTCCCCTTAGTGTCTTAGTGTAATTTAGAGCAGTAATATCTTCAACCTCAGATCGAATCGAATCGAATCGAATCGAATCAAACTACTTCGGACTATATTAACTAAAATGAAATGCACAAGGAAAACCCAAAAAATTAAAAACAAAATAAAACAGAGTGTTAAATCATACCCAAAACTGTTAACCGGAAAAGTAGCAACAGACCACAAAAAATTCCATCTGGGGAACAAATATGTGAAAAACCCAGTAACCCAAATTCCTTCAAACCCAAAAATACCACAGAAGCATGCCGAGGAACCATTAAAAGCACATCCATTAGGAAATTCTTATGAGAAAAAACGAAAAGAAACTCTAACCGAGAATTTTCGGATAACCAATGAAACGCAAAAAAAGCAGAAGACGATGGCTACAGAAGAGGAAAAGAACACTTACGCAGCAGGGCGCAGAGAGTGCGAGTTGAGCTTTAGAGAGAGAGAGAGAGAGAGAGAGAGGATATGTGCAGGGCTTGTTCCTATCAAAAGCAGTTGCGGGAATGCAGAGGTGGCAGCAGGAGCATAGCCAATGAGTGACACGTTTTCGGTGAAACATATTGGGACTTCAAATAGATCGAACTTCCCTCATCCAATATTAATCTCCTTTCTAAGTGCAAAATTACAGAGTTTGGATCACTCGGTGACATCATTCGTTGCAGATTTCTATACCTGGAAAGTTGGTATCAAATTTAAAATTTTGGGACGTTCGAAATGGAGCAAAGGGAGTATCAAACCCATGTATTTGCTAGTCTCAAAGCATAGCATGTGATTAAGTAAAAAAATAGGAAGTACGCTTTGGGAATGGAACCTTGGAGTGCCTTCTACCTCCGGGCACACATGCTATGTTATATGCGAGTTTCGTTCTTATACGTATCGTTTGGTATACAAACGGGATGAGACAGAACCGGACAGGACGGAATAGAACGAAGAGGGAGCAAAAATGTCCTCAAATGGAAACAAGGAGGAAGAAGAAGGAGACGGAGAGGTTATAATTTTGTGTTCCACGGGTCGTTCCAGGGGTGAGGCGGGACGCAACGGAGTGGGACGAGGAGTTCCGTCTCACGTTTGATGCGCCAACAATTCGTTCCACATCCGTGGAACACAAAATTATAACATCTCCATCTCCTTCTTCTTCCTCCTGGTTTCCATCTGAGGGCATCTTTGCTCTCTCTCCATTTCGTTCCGTCTTGTCCCGTCCCGTCCCGTCTGCATATCAAACAATACCATAGCCTTCATGCTAAAGGAATTGTCAATCACCCAGAGTTCGATTTTTAATTTAAGAATGAAGGAAAAAATACAACAAAAAAATTAATAACTACCTATTATTGTGTTAAGAATGAATGATGGTGAGTAACGACAATTTTTTTAGACCACAGAGGCTAAGATAGGGGGGACACATTTTTCTGGAACATTTTCTTAAGGTTCACTTTATTTCTTTAAGGATTTTAGCTGTTTATATTTCAATTCAACCATCATAAATTATCCTTTAAAAATAATTAGACAAATTTAAAACTATTAAAATATTTATTTGCAATGAAAAAAATTTGACGAATATGGTTCCACATAAACAAAAAAAACACTAAAATGCAACTGGCACTTTACCGAAATAGCTGAAAGCAATCATAACTATGCATTCTGATGCAGAATTGATTCCCACTTATTCACCTTCCTCCTACCAACTAAATATTAACCCACTAACAATATCCTTATATTAAAAAAAAACTAAATTAACTACTTGGAACACGAAATTTCCTATGACAAATGAAATAAGAACGCGTGCACAATAAATTATTTCTGTTAATGTAAGGTTTAGGGTTTTAATCCTCTGATTCAATCTCCATGACGCAAAGTGTAGGAGTAGGGTGGTTGATCCGACTCTCGTAGTGATTTTACCTCGAATCCACTAATGCTACAAGGATTTGATTTGTGGCGTTGGAGGAACCAGGACATGTAGTGATGCTTTATGGTTCTTCCCAAGTATGGCTAAGAATGTAGAGAGCTTTCTGAGTCTTCTAAGCGTGTAGAGTGTTCGAGAATTTAAGTGTGGTGAGGATTGTGAGTGTGAGCGAGGGCCTTTCTTTGTCTTGGAGGGTTATAGGCTCTCCAAGTCTTAATCGAGGATTGATTTAGTTCTAATTTTGGACTTAATTAATTGAAAAAATAACTAAGACTTGATTTAAGCATTGCTCATGAATTACTTTATCAAATAATCTTTTATTTAAGTCAAATAAATTTTGAACAAACGATATTATTTATACTAAGGGGGAAGAGGGGCTTAGCTAGTCTCACAATGGGCTAGCAATAATGTGGTTCGAATTTGCTTTTGACGAGAATCAAATCTAAGACCTCTCATTTACAAGTGAAAATGAAAGATAATGTGGTTCAAATTCGTCTTCGCTAGAATCAAACCTAAGACCCTCTCACTTACAAATGAAGAATAATATCACTATATCATAGTATTAAGTGGTTTCATAAATTTGCATTTTGCTGACATCGTGTTCGCCCCTCCGAAAGATATTACATGTTCCACCACTAGACCGTAGTACTAAGTAGCCGCTCTATGGAATGTTAAATGACAAAAGCAGCAGTTTGCTAGAACATCATAATAATTAAGACAATATGTCGGTGATACAATTCGTTGCAGGTCAATTCTATAAAGGGAAGGTTCACGTCAAATTTGGATTTTGGGGTCTATGAAATGGAGCAAAAGGAGTGTCGAGTCGATTTGTTTCTGGCAAGATCAAATGGATATATTAATCTCAAAGCATACATTGCATGTGATAAAGTAAAAAAATGGGAAGGCCTGCTTTGGGTTTGGAATGCCTTCTTCCGGCACAAATGCTCTTTGAAACTCTCAAGAAAAATCAGATATGGATATTTTATGGCAATGGTTTTTTAGTTGGTAGATAATAAGTGTACAAAGATAATTACAACTGAAAAACGCAAAAATAAGTAGATGAGATTTAATAGAGTACTGTCCTGTTGATTCATAATGTAATGTCATATGAACAAAAGTTAACATTGTATTATTTAATAATATCACACTGATGATAAATTTGTTCCATGCGAGTTCTTATCAGGATATTTATAATTGGCTCTGCAGCTCTGCGCCCAAATTATCTCATACAGATATGTCAAATTGCTCTACCAGATTCTTCTTTGTGGAGACACTACTGGAACTAAAATTGTTGACTGTCATGGCCTGCCGCGGTCAAATTGCTCTGAAAAAATCAAGTTCCCTTCCTTCTAGTAAGGAAAATGAAAAAAAAAAGTTGTTTCTTGCAGAAGTTTTATGGTGAGCGGTTAGATCTTCATTCTTGTGTACCTTTCCAAGCTGCTTGCGTTTCAGTCTCTTCACACTACGTATGTGAGTTCAGTTCATTTATATTTTTGGAAATCCAAATATATGAATGAATTACAAGTACTTTTACATGGTTATTTTACCGATGTCCGACAACAAGCCTATGTACAACTTGACTAGTATATACATATATACAAGTCACAACACTTCTCATTAAATTGGAGCAAATATATCACGCATGTCCAACTTGTCAAGCGAGTTAGAAAACACACTACTAGACACAACCTTAGTAAGCAAGTCAACAAGTTGATTTTCAAACCCCACAAACGAAAAGCAAGAACTCTAGCATCCAATTTTCTCTTGACAAAGTGCCGATCAATCTCCATATGTTTTATACAATCATGTTGCATCGGATTATGAGCAATCTCCATAGCAGCCTTGTTATCATAATGGAGATTTATAGCACCCTTGGGTTTAAACTCAAGATCCCTCAACAATTTCTTCAACCACAACAATTCACATACATCATGGGACATAACATGAAGTTCAGCTTCTCGCTTGACCTAACAAATAGTTTCTGTTTCTTGCTTCTCCAAGTAACCAAATTACCACCTAGAAAAGTAAAGTATTCATATGTAGATCGTCGATCAATAACAAAACCCGCCCAATATGCATCTGTATACCCTTATATATTCAAATAACCATTCTTAAAAGAAAAAAACATAGTCTCTACCAAGAGCCATCTTCAAGTACCCTCAAAATACGAATTACCGCATCCATATGAACTTCACTAGACAAGTGCATAAATTGACTTACCACACTAACTACACAAGCAATGTCATGGTGAGTGTGAGACAAATAAATTAATTGCCCCATAAGCCTCTAATATTGTTCCTTATGAGTAGGAAATTGATTTGGAAAAAGCCCAGACGATGATTATGCTCAATCGTAGTATCAATAGGTTTGCAATCTAACATACCTATGTCAACCAACAATTCAAGACCATAGTTCTGTTGAGATTAAAAAAAAAATTATCATGCTTGGATCTTGCAACCTCGATTCCAAGAAAATACTTCATTATTACTTTGTTATCATTATACTCACACCCGTCATATTGAACTTGATTATCACTTTGTTTGTGAAAAGGCGACACTTGGCAGTCATTAAGTTTGTTATATTTCCTCTACTGATCAGTCAGCTGACCTTACCAAAGCTCTTCATCAACACTTCCATGTTCCCTATTCCAAACTTGTCTAATCCAACTTATCTAGTTTGCGGGAGTGGGTGTTAGAAGAGTGTTAATTAAACAGGAATCATCTCCGTAATTTTAAGAAAGTTATTTGATAATTGTATTTATTTTAGGATTCTTCCACTTATGACTTTTGTCAAACCCTATATATATTGTAACCATTGTAAATTATCAATTAAGGAGTCAAATTTCTACAATACCCAAGAAGCACACATCGAAGAGCACACACATCAAGTTTATTCCATTGATAAGAATAGATGACATACACCACACCTTAGGAGGAAGTTTGGATACAGAGACATGAGAGACATGTTTTTGTAGCACATCAAGCGTCTGAAAATCCAGAACCCAACTTGGAACACCGTTGATCAAATACAAACAGCCATAACAGCATGCAATATACAGACTTATTCAACATCAAGGAGCGATCAACCTCCACTTTTTGAAGATTCTTCCGTTCGAACAAACCATTTTGTTGGGTGTAAGCGGAGTAGTCGTGTAGTGAATAATACCCTGGTTATAAAAGATGCATGCCAAGGTGTTATTCACATATTATCCTTCGTTATTAGACTTGAAGACCTTAACTTTAGTTTGAAACTGAGTAGACACCATTGCACAAAATTCTTGAAGAAAAAAAGGGATATCACTCTTATTTTTCGTCAAGAACACCCAAGTTAATCAAGTACTATCATCAATAAAAGTAAAAAAAATAGCAAAATTCATTCGATGGACCCCACACATCAGAACGTATCAAATCAAATGGTGAAGCAAATTTAGAATCACTTAATGAAAATGAAGCACGATGACTCTTAGCCATGACACATGTTTCATACTTGAACATTGAATAACTACAACTGTGAAACAAAGAAGGAAACTGATGCTTTAGATAACAAAATGATGGATGTCTCAAATGTCTATGCCACAACCCAGTTTGATGTTTGTCATCCACCTTGACACTTTAGAACTCTATGATTACTTGAACTTAAAATAGCTGTATCGTCCAAGTTGAATTATATTTTGGAATTTTTTTTATATATTTCATTAATTTCCAATAGGCTAAATCGTGAAAATGGTCCCTGAGATTTGTATAACACATCATTTTGGTCCCTGAGATTGTCCACCATCCATTATTTTCGTCCTTCCGTTAAAAACTCCGTTGAGTGTCCCGGAGCTCTTGGCCGGAAGTTTGGACAATTTTCAAAATTTCATAATTCAATCGTTTCTTAACCAAATTTGACCCATAATATATCAAAATGAAGATAGAAAAGTATATAATAAGATTATACATATTTAGAAGCCCAATAGTTGCTGGAGATAGCCGGAAAATAGCCTCAAAGTTGACTGGTCCGAGAGAAAACTGGAAAACTCGCCGGAAATTGGGTAAATTTTAAACGTTTATAACTTCTTCAATAATCAATGAAATCGAGTGATTCAAGATTGAAAATCATACTTCTTGACGAGATGAAGATAATGGTACCTTTTTCAACTACTAAATCGCAATGGTTTGGCCGGAAAATGGCTCGAAATTGGATATCTTGGTCTCGAGTTAGCCACTTTCGAGCCCTTTTTTTTCAGCCAAACCACCGTGATTTAGCCATCAAAAAAGGTTCCAATCTCTTCATCTCATCGAGAAGTATGATTTTCGTTTTTGAATCACTTGATTTCGTTGAGTATTGAAGAAGTTATGAATGTTTAAAGTTTACCCAATTTCAAGCGAGTTTTCCAGTTTTCCCTCGGACCAATCAACTTTGAGGCTATTTTCCCACCATCTCCGGCAACCATTGGGTTTCCAAATAGGTATAATCTTATTCTACACTTTTCTATCTTCATTTTGATATATTATGGGTCGAATTTGGTTAAAAAACGATTGAGTTACGAAGCTTTGAAAATTGTCCAAACTTCTAGCCAAGAGCTCCGAGACACTTAACGGAGTTTTTAACGGAATGACCAAAATGATGGATGGTGGACAATCTCAGGGACCACTTCTATTGATTTGATATCTCATGGACCAAAATGAGGAGTTATGCAAATCTCATGGATCATTTTCGTGATTTAGCCTTTCCAATATGGAATATACATAGGAATTAGAAGCATTGTTACATGATTATTTTGCTGATGTGAGGCATTAAGCCTATTTAGAACGTAATTAATATATACATACAACTCGCAACAATGTGTATAATGTACCTTTCTCAAAACCCAAAAGTAATGACAATTAAGTTCTATAAGTGTGAATAAATGGTTGTTTCGCCGATGTGAGACATTAAGTCTATTTACAACTTACCAAATATATACATACAACTCGCAACAATGTGCATGATGTACCTTTCTCAAAACCCAAATTAATGACAATTAAGTTCTATAAGTGCGTATAATTTGCCGAGTTGCTAGCCAATGAGTTGTTCAGTTTCCACGTATTATCAAATTGGTCTAGGTCATAGTCAAATTGGTTATAGGCACACCATTGGCCTCATTCATTAGTACCACCTCGAAGCAACTCCAAAAGACCTCCAAACAAAAAGCCAAGAAAAGGCAATCACAAAAGCAAAATAAAGAAAATAAAGGTGCTTTCTTTAGGCCCCATTTACACAGATTTCTGGGTATCTTTAGTTGCTTCTAGGTAGCTTTACCATCTTTTTGCTTAAATTGCACGATTGTCGTGGGTGCCGTCAGCTTGCCACTTGATTACTGAATGCCCAAAGCTTCATGTATTTCGCTTCTTTTCTTATTGCCTAAGGTCATCCTCAAAGTTATATCCTAGCCAGGAAGGGCTATATCTTAATCAGCAAACATGTTACTTTCAGGTAGCTCTCAGGTTGGCCACTTATACCCTCGAGCATGCTGCTTTTAGTACTATGACAAAGCCTATGTGGAGCCTTGTGGGCTTCCTATGTCTTTTTACCTTTTTTTTTCTCTCCAATTAAACTAAACCGTTACAGTATAGTCCTGCATTAGAGGAGGTGAAAATAATGTAACCGAGACTGCACCCAAAAATAAAACTATAGGGATCTAAAACATAGCCTTCTCTTTGGCCCTTCATTGTTGCTGGTTGAGGACTAAATGAGCTTCTCAATAAACATTCCGAAACTAAATACAAGTGTAAACATTTTTAAGAGCTACATTACCAAATCCATCATTTGATTGCTGAAATCTTGATAAAAAAAGTTTTTTGGAAAATTAGCTATAATAAACATATTTTTCATTTGATTTGCAGAAATGAGTATTTTTAGTAATGACGACATATTGATTATATATCAACGACATAAAGATGACATACCGATAACACAACGATGATATAATAACGACATAATAACCACTAAACTTTTTTTTTTGCAACTAAATGTTAAAATATGTTTATTACAGCTAATTACCCAAGTTTTTTTTTTTATTGCCTAAGGAGCTTCTTATAAAAGTTGTGTTTGTGCTCTTCCAATAGGTTTATGAAATGACAATTAACCCTTTCTTCTTTTTCCCAGAAAGTATAAAAGTTTATAGGATCAATTATATGTAATCGTTACTAAAAATTGATTATTTCTGTAATTAAATCTCAAAATGTGTTCATTGTTGCCAATTGCCTGAGCAGGAGAGAGATAGATGAACAAGAAGAAAGAAGAACTTAATTTGTGTACATAAAAACTGAAAGATAGTAATTATAATATTATAAAGAAAAAGAAGGAAGAATTAATCTATTGATTGGATACTATTTTGCCCTTGAGCTGCAGGGAGAGCGTATGTAGGTTCCATTTGAGGGATGAAACTTGAGCTGACAATTCAAGTGAACCCAGAACTTCACTGAACCAAGCAGCCCTACTCTCCACCTTGCCCTCAGGTTCCCCTTCAAGTTAAAAATAATTTTGTCCCGCTTCAACGAAATGTCGACTTGATCCATCAGCTCCGGACTCAGAGGAATCGACGATGATTGCACCAAGTAATGAAAATCAACAGAACTATTTTTCTTGACTTCAAACGGATACGCCACCAGCTTGGCAATGTTCAGCCCTTGGAAGCTTAGAATGAAGCTCGTGTCCGAATACACTGCGTGCGCTTTGGTGTTGTCGTTCTCCGCCCTTACCACAATGGTGATCTCCGTATCAACAAGACCGGCCACGGAGTTTTGGAAGTTGTCGAGATGAGCGGAGGTGACGGTGATGAAAGGCACCCTCGGATGGATGATCATGTAGCCGACAAACACCGCGATGCCCGCGATGATCACGGCTATGGCTATAACGGTGCAGATGATGGCTGCAAACCAAACCAAAGGGTGTGTGGTTCTTTGGTGATGCGGACCATGGATTAATTTTTTTGGTTTTGTCATTGAGGGCCAACCCGAAGAGCGACAACATATAGGGCAAGAGTGTTTCGGGGTTTTACGGGCAGCTTTATGTTGGATCAGGTGGCGGTGGTGGTGAAGATTTTAGGGTTGAGTGGCTTCCCCAAAGACGTGGAATTCAGTTGAGGTTGTTCCTAGTTCTTAATGGTAGGGAAGGTTTTGGTATCTTACTTTCCTTGTTTGAAAGTATTTGTGTTGTCTGTATTTATCATATTATATAAATATCATATATATATATGAAATATTTTAAGGGAAGAGATTTTTATTTTTTTATAAAAATAGGGATTAGTTGTGGGGTCCACATTACATCGAACTTTAACGATCCAAACCGTCTATTTTTCAAGTTGCACCTCATAGATCATCCTTGCAAAATATTAGCCAAATCGGAAATGTTTAAAACATCTAATTGGGTTCAAAGAAATTAATGAATACTTTGTTATATAAAAAACAATGAAATTTTATCTTGATAATTAAATAGGCAAATGGTTTTGGATTGAATTGAATTTTTGCAAGGATGATCTATGAATCGAGACCTACAAAATAAACAGTTCGGATCGTTGAAGTTCAATGTAGCGTGAGCCCCACACCTAATCCCTATTTTTTGAAAAAAAATGAAAATCCCTATATAGATATATATATCCATCTAGGTATCTTGCTCACTACTTTACTCTTATAAAGCAAAATATACCAAACTTGCATTGCTACGTACACTTGTTGCCTTTCAACTGTTTGCAGATGTGCCAAACATTAAACTTCATGTACTATGTAATGTAATATGACCAAGAATCATACAAAAAACTGTATTCCATACGTTCATTCTTTTACGATTTTGATTCACCTTTTGCGCTTTAGAATAATAATCACTGTTGGATCTGTGATACATGTTACACAATATTTGTAGAGAGACTCATATGAAAACCCAATATTTTTCATTTTCTTTTTAAAATATGAAAAAGATAGATGCACATACAGAAGTTGTCTTCACTTTTATGTGCCTCCTTGAGAAAAGAAACACAAATCTCCAACTAGAATTTTGTAGAAATTGGCTTGATCTTTCCCTTTTGGGATTGGCCTTTCTTTTCTTGTAATTGGTCGGTTCTTTGTCTCATAAGTTCATTTACTTACCTACAAAGAAATGGGAATGGTATGTGTACCCCCATAGATGTGATATGCACACCCATATGTCAAAGTCTATTATACCCTTTGTAAAATGACTCAAATCACTTAATTCCATTTTGAAACTCAACAATTATGCTCTAGCAATTGCTTTAAGCAACAGGATTTTCCAATTTTCAGAAAGAAAAAAATGGCCAAAATATTTCACTTGATGTTTTCTCCTCAGGTAAATTTCGACAATTCTACAGTATAAGAAATTGTTACACCAATCTGTAAATGCTTCGGACAACAAAATCTAAGTTTGTCTTCCTTTTTTCGTGATTTCTACTCCTTGTAAGACCAGCAGCGAACTTCGCTACATGGATTGCCATTTACTGATCCTGGAATTTCATCCTACAAAATCATACGCGGGATCATCGATTGCTAAACTCTTTCCTTGAAGATCTAAGCGACCAACTATTAACAACACAGGGTTACCTGTTCAGAGATCAAAGAATCAAGTCCGCTTAATCACCTTAGACCATGCTAACCATCTCTTATGAAATAAAGCTATTGAATGAAGCAGAATTCAAAACAACATCTTCTACCTTCAAGAAACGTACCCATTTAATCTCTGAGAGTTGCAATATTCAGGAAATTCACATTGGCAAGGACTTGTTCTAATCTGAAAAGCACGAAAGAACTTAGTTTAACATCATAAATCTAATTATTAGAACATAGCGCAAAACTGGATGGCATGGAAACAATTTAAGGTATTGAACAACATGCACATGCAATGTACGCTGAAGGAGATTAGTTCGGTATTTAAATACAACTACGAACACAGGGGAAGAAAGGGAAAGCAAGGAACTCAGTTGAAGCACTTGAATTCACACCCACACAGCCATTCAAGTACGGTAGCAAATATAAGAAGTAACAAATAAATTGATGATATTTCATTAGTGCACATATTTGCTCGGTTCTTGCAGCATCTTCAGTCATAATTTTAATATATCACTAAACAAGTTTATGTATCCTGATACGTGTTATATCATTGAAGATATAGCATGTATACTATGTGCCAACATATGCTACATCACTATTATGACAACAACGGTGATTTAACAATAACAAAATCAAGCATGAGTCGGAATGTTTTTTCTATACAACTATGTGCCCACATACATTAAGGCTCCTTATTTCTAATCAGTGAGAAAGGTAACCACATTACTGCCCATAACGGGAGCCATTTTGTTAGAGCCTGTGAGAAAGTCATATGATTCAATACAACAGCTTGTAATTTTATAGATTATTAAGATTACAAGCCATTGGATTGAATGACATCTGACCCCACATTGTAAACCAAAAACCTGAAAGCAATTTATAAAATATAATTTTGAATGGATGTGGGATCTTGCAAAGCAGAATCCCTTTTAACAAAATTCTATTTTAAGTTTGCACTTTTTTGCACTCTATATCACAAGTTCACGACATACATCAGTCTCTCTAAGCTATTGCACAAAACTATCATAACTGCCCTCCAGAATTCCAGAAAAGGCAACATTTTTTAATCATAAGTTTCCGAATCCAAACATAATATAAGTGCAAATGTGATGGTTTTCAAAATCGGTTATACGACACTATTGATGGATTTTTCATACATAAAAGAGGGTAATATATTAAAATGGCAATTGAGATGCTTACTCTGTATCGTCTAAGGCATAGCAATTTATTTCCTTCTGTAACTCACATTCAAGGATTCTGAGTATGAATTTGAGTTTCCACAGTAGCAGCCAAAATAAAAACAAAAGCAAAAGACTTTGGATGTTATGTACCTTACGAAGTGTGAACGACACCCTCCTTGAGCCTCGCCTTATCACACTGTCATTCACCATGTCAATCTGTGAAAGAAGCAATTAATGAACCTTTTCCATCAATGAGAATGACAATCCACCAATGTGTGTGTGTGTGTGTGTGTGCATGTGGTGGTGAATGGTGTGATGATGAGATGATTGTGTTCGATGCCATATATGTTCAATGGTAAGTAACATTTCTAACACATTCTTACAGTAGTGTAAAATGGTTTAGGTGATTAGCAGGCAAGACCCCAGCACACAACCAGTTGATAATTCAGAAAATATATAAAATACCTTATGGTGTGGAATGTAATGATTCCACGCGTAGCGCGCCTCCCCAGATAACAGTAGCATAGACCGAGGAGGAAGATAGATTGCCCTCCTTAAAAAATTTGAATTCTTTTCAGAACATTCCACTTCAAAATCAGAACTTGAGGAAGGTCTAGGAGGCAACCCGCCTTCCAGATATCTTCTAAACTCCATAATGCAAGGTCCTGCTAATGAAAGGCTGAAAATTAATCCCTCAAAAGCAGAATGGGTGTCTATATGTGGGGACAAACCCACCCCAGATGGGTACTCATTAACCTGTAATATAATAGTCTAGCTTCAGTATGCATATGATGATGCAATAACTCGTATTCTTAAGACATACTAGTTCATGACATTCCAATAATTTCATTGCAACACAAAATAAAAGTAAGAAAAAAAAATCTATTTTGTCAAATGAAAGAACAATCACAAATAAAGTGCACAATATATAGTTACCGTTAACTGGTCCAAAACAATAGCTTCATCATCCTTGCAGTTTGGAAGCATAGATATCCTTTCAAGTATAGGGGATACAAATCTTGGAAGTTCACCTAAGTTCTTTCTAGAATCAACGTTCCTGGTCTGTAGCACCAAGAAAATTAGAATTATACAGAAAGTCAGAAACGCTTGGAAAGTCATCCATATTCCTAACTTAATTATAGTCATCTAGTATTGGGTAACCCTTTCTTAAAAACAAAAAGAAAACAAAGAGTAGGAAAAACAACAGAATATCTAGTAAATATTCCAACACAACTACAAATCATTTTAGATTAAAACAGTGGATAGAACCCAAGTAACATCTTAAACTACACTGTAAACACGAGAAGAAACCACTATCAATATAACTGGTTTCAAGAAAAAAAGGAGATTCAGTTGTAACATTCCAATAGCATGCTTTATCATTGCTCTGTTTTAAACCAACTTCCAAATTCTTCCTCTGGTTTAACCAATTTCCTGTTTCTTGCTCTGTTTCAACCAATTTCCAAGTTGGTACTCTGTTTCAAACTGATATGGAAAAAAATATAATGGAATTTTGAGAATTTTGACAAATTCACGAGAAGAAACATTCCCCCACTCCCATGTTTTAACAAGTTGCATGGACTGATACGTCAAATGTAATGATTAGATTTCAAACGAGATATTGCTGTCCAACAAAATAATTGGATATTTTCACAATGGTGTAGTTTATGAACAAATAATCAAGTTTAGGAGGAGGCAAGCTGTGAAATATCTGAGGCTTACTTCATAACAAAATTCATAGCCATAATGTTGAACCCTTCTTTTCGAAAGATTATTCCAATGCCTTTCATCAACTGCTGCAAGTAACTCCTAAAGAAACAAAAATAAGATACATATATAAGGTGAAATGCGGAAAACTAAGTTGATGCCTCACAAGTTTAAAAAGAAAATGTATGTGGACAAGGAGTGAACACCTCCTCTTCTTTGGCAGTGACAAAGTCATGAAACAAGTAAAGGCCAGGAATGTTTAAATCTGAAGCCAACAAAGATACAGGAACTGAATCATTTGCTCGGCCCTAAAAAGACATCAAATATATTAATGTGAGAAGAAACTGAGGAATGATATACATACTCTGGGAAATCAATTTATGCATCAAAACTAATAACAAACAATTTGCGGAACCACGCAATGTAACGGTTTGTTTCTAAGCGGGAACCATGACATACAACATCACGGAAAAGACATTAAGGCTATGTTTGGGTAAGAGATTTCTCAGTCCCAAGAGATTGATGCCAAGTTAGTAAGGAAATGACAACAAAATGTTAGATAGAGGGGATCATTGCAAAAGGCATGTAAGAGCGATTTGTCAATGACTTATTTCAAGTAGTGATTTGCAAATCCCCGTCGCGTGCCTTTGTAATGTTCATGAACGTCATCTCTAATCTCCGCTATCTAACACTTCGTAGTTCATTCCTTGCTAACTTGGCGGCCACATTCCTTCCTAAAAGAAGCTAATTTCTTCAATACAATAAAATTAAATTAAAAAAAATACACACTATTCCTGCTACCCTAAAGATTCACCAGAACAATGATGAGCATCCAGTTTTACCAAATCAATGAAAACAACCCAACAAACAAAAACGAGTTGAATTCCAAACCTGCGAAGTGGGCTGAATCACAGAGTACCGAATGTGCAAGGAGCGCCCTCCAAGCTCAGGGCAAGGCCGACCGCCCAATGCATTCAAGGCGTTTTGGGCACAACCCTCTTCTGCAAAAGACACAACAACCCGAGCGCCGCTCTCGTCAGCCGCGTACACTCCTTTGATTTCACCGAAGGCCGCAAACACCGCCGCTATGGTGTCGTAGGAGAGTCCCACTGCTGGCCCACAGTTGGCCACGTATAGGTTGGGGCTCGACTGCCCTTTTCCTCCCTTCGGACGCCCAAATCGTGTTAAACCCATGAATGGTGTTCGCTCCACGGCAACTGCAAAGTTATCTCTGGATGTTTATGTCGTAGCCCTTTCCTTTTGAAAATTCTCTCTACCCCAATAATCTAATTAAAACTTAAGGCTAATTACCATTTAAGTTTGAGATGATTTTCAAAACGTATCATTCAATTTTCTCATCCAAACTGCGTATTAATGAAACTCTTTCTATTAATTAAAAGAGAGTGAAAATATATTTTTATCTTTAATCATAACAAAAATGTTAAGAACAGTAACGTAATTTACAAAACAAAATTTTACCTTTTTTTTTTGTTTAATGCTCATCTACAAGTGATTTTATTATCTCTAATTTAAGAAGAAAAAAAACAAACCTCCTTTCCTCTCTTCTCCCCCCCCACGCTCTCTCTCGCTCCCTTCCTCTCTCCTCAATTTTAAAAACAAAAGTCGAAAATTTGGCACATTTTATATGTAGGCATATACTAGTTTTAAATTATAAAGTTTTAAAATTATATCAAGTTAATGCATCTTCAATAGAAGATGTAATATGCTTGAAATTGCTACCTTACATATTTAGTTGGCTGAAAAACAATTCAATGACAGGGTGTAAAATATTTATTCACCGGAAGAGATATATAAAAATGAATATTTACATACTTTCGAAAGGATAAAAAAAAGACTGTAAATATAAAATCAAAAAAGAAAAGTAAAGTTTGGTACTTCATTTTACGATTCCAAAACGACTATTTGACTCTATACATGTACTTAGTTGTATGGAGAAAAGTACGAAGTTGGGAGAAAAAGATGAAACAGTAGAAAGTTTTTTGTTCAAAACAAAAGGATTCGGGTTGTGTGGAGTGTAAGTAGAAATATACTTTTAAGTTTTAAGCGATACTAGCATTCATGCACGTACTTACGCATGTGTAAAAGATATTTTTTAAATCACGAAGTATTATGTGCGACTTATACATTTTTAATGTATTTATATATGTAAATTGTTTTAATTTTTTTTATGCTAGTGGGTTAATAGGGGAGGAAAGGGATCCTCGTCAGGATCCGGAGGATCTCGTAATCTTATTCGTTCATCGTACATCGTGCGGTCAGTTTCGTTAGATATTATTTATATTTAATTTTAAATTTTAAATGATTTCTGATTGTACGATATACGATGAATGGACATGATTACGGGATCTCCTAGATAGGATTCTTTTCCAACAGGGGAAACCTAATAATCTAATGACTTTGGCCTTTGCCATTCATAAGCTACCAGGTAGCAAGCAATCACGGTATATATGATTGAAACATTTTCCCCTAAATCATATTATCTGCTCTTCAATATAAAAGCCCTTGAGATTTTCATCACATAACTTTGGTCCCTGAGATTTAAAATCAATAGAAGTGGTCCTTAAGATTGTCCATCATCCATTGTTTTGGTCATTCCATTAAAAAATTCTGTTAAGTGGTACTTGAGCATTTTAATGGAATGACCAAAGTGATGGATGGTGGACAATCTCAAAGACCAAAGTTATGTGTTATGCAAATCTCAGGGACCAAAATTATGTGTTATGCAAATCTCATGGACCAAAGTTATGTGTTATACCCTTAACTCAACGGAGTTTTTTAACGGAATGACCAAAATACTTGATAGTGGACAATCTCAGAAACCAAGTCTATTGATTTTAAATCTTAGGGACCAAAGTTATGTGTTATGCAAACCTCAATGACCATTTTAACTAAAAAGCCAATATAAAATAAGGGTTTGATTTGAGTGGGGTTGGCTTTTTGGCCTTTGTGTGATGATGGCGGTGAGCTTCCACTGCAGTAGCAAAATGGAAGACTAAGGTCATCTCCAACCGAATGAGGGTCAGAGGGCTCCCTTTAGCCCTATAGCCCTCCAAGAAATTAATATTTTAATAAACAGTGTCATGTCATATTTCTTACCATCTCCAACCAAGGGGTCAAGGGGTTATAGGCCAAATGTCACAGCCCGTCCCGGAATTATAAATTCCGAGGACGTGAAAGTACGAAAATAACCTTAAACGTGACAAGGTGCGTAAGTGTGAAGTTGGTTTTAATCTAAGTTCATAACTTTTGGTTAATTAAAATATCTTGTGGGATAAGAACTTAGAATTAGGTTTATTAATTTTAGTTAAGGACTGAGAAGGGGCCACGTGGGATCCCCATTCCTTATTTCCCTCCTCATTTCCCGTATACTGTCCTTCATACTCTCTCTCTCTTCCTCAGACCTCACTCTCTCTCTCTCACCCTCTCGAACACACGGGCAACCATCAAAACCACCTAAAACTAATACCAACGCCGGATTTAAAACCACCATTGCACTCCTGAGGACTCCACGATCACGTAGGTACCAGTTTAAGGTAAGTTTCACTTCGAAAACCCTAGTTTCTAAAGTTGCCGTGAATGTGTAATGTTCATGAGCTTTGAATTGGTTGTGTTTTAGGCCAAACCAAGCTCATAGTGAGCTTAAGGAGGTCACGAGGAGGCTCGGAGTGCCTCGTTTGAACAAAATGGACGTCGGGATCACTTGGTTCGAGTTTGGCCGGATTTTGGAATTATTGGAAATGTATGATCTCGTTGTTTTTAGACCCTAAAACTAGTCCAACGTGATAGTAGGTGTTTAGGGCTTCAATTTGGTATAAGGTACGAAAAATTTGGATGAAAAACGAAGGAGAATAGCAAGTTTGAAATTTTTCCAGAAACCGGCGAACAGTCGCCGGCGACCGGCGAATCGCCGGAGAAGACAGGGAATATTCTGTCAGTTTTGACGGAATATGCTAACGGCGTGACTGACGCCGTTAATTATTTAACGGAATATGCTAGTATTTAACGGAATATTCCCTAACTGCCGTTACTGTGCCGTCAGTGTGCACGGCACGTGGCCGCGCGTGGGGGGCGCGTAGGTCCGTGCCACCACAAATTTAAATATCGATATTATCGGCGAAATATCGCCGATAATATCGATTTTTTCGGTCGGCGATATTTTAACTGGTTTCCGTGGGGTTTTCGGCCAAATATCGCGATATTTGGAAATTATCGGCGAAATATCCATGGACGGTGGAATCGGAATCCGAGGCGACGTCGGAGAAGAACGCCGGAGACGGTGGGGCGATTCCCGGGCCGGTTTCGTCCCAAAAACCTTGCAAAAACACGAATCTTAACATGAATTTCACAAATATACATCAGATTTCACAAATATACAAATGATTCAAGGCAGGGTGAAGTCGGAGAGATTAGGGTTTAGGGTTTCATGGAATCTCACCTGACGAAGCGGAATATGAACGATCCTTGCTCCGCGGCGCACCTCTGACTTCGCCTGAGCCACGATCAACGGCGATCTCTGTGTGTGTGTGTGTTTGGGAGAAGAGAGATCGGAGATCTCTCTTTGTATGTGGGTGTTTGGGAGAAGAGAGATCGGAGAAGGGAGAAGAGAGATCGGAGAATGGAGATGAGAGATCGAGAGATCTCTGTGTGCATGTGTGTGTTTGGCAGAAGAGAGATCGGAGATCTCTGTGAGTCCGATCTCTGTGTGTGCGTGTGTTGGACTTGGATCCGATGTCAACCTGTGGAGCTCTCTGTGTGAGTGTGTGTGTGGGAGAAGAGAAGGGAGAAGAGAGATGGAGAAGGATGATCGAGAGAGAGAGAGACTGAGGAGCTCTCTGTGTGTGTGTGTGTTTGGAAGAAGAGAAGGGAGAAGAGAGAACGAGAAGGATCGAGAGAGAGAGAGAGACTGAGGTGTGGTCTGCGTGCGTGCGTTATGTGTGCGTGCGATGTGTTTTTGACAGTGATGATGTGTGTGGGTTCCTCCTGTCAGGAGGATAAACTCACTCAATAGTTTTACAATTATTTAGACAATTTCATGCAGCTTTTACAATATTGTGGTTCTAAAGTGTAAAATATTGTACTAATTCATTATATATAAATGATTATGGTGTGTTTAGACTTCTTTCATTAATTACTACATATTTTCTACACTCATAATGTTTGTCAGATCGCTATATAATCAACTTGATAATGTTAAATCCATCATGCAATGCATTTCCTTCCAATTTTTTGTGATAAACTAATAGATAATTGACTAAATAAACATCCTACAAAGTTTCAATAAAAATTTCCAAGTTTTTCTTACAATTTCCGTGGTTTCCATGTAATTTTTATCGATATCGATATTTTACCGATATTTCCATCGATATTTCCGTGTTTTCGGACTACCGATATTTCCGATATCACCGATATTTTCTTCCTTGCGTGCCACGTCAGGCGTGTGGGGGCGCGTGAGGACTCCAAAAATTATTTTAAAAATATGGGGATGATCCTGAGGTTGTGTAGGTCACAGTGGTATATTCATATACCCAATTTGAGCAATATATGAGGAGTTATTAGCTAAGAGTGGGATTATGCGTTAAATAACGTCAATTTGGTTACTTCTCGTATAGGCGAGGATTATACGGACGTTGGGCATGGCTAAGGGAGGCTCAGGGACCTTCGACACGTCGATGTATTCTGTGAGTGGGCAGTTTTGTTTTCCGTCTATATATATATACTTGATGTTTTCCCAGAAATTGAAATTTAATGAAAGTATGCTTTAAATGCAATGTATAAAATTATATGAAAAGTATATTGAAATGTGAATTGAGATGCCATGCATAAAAGTATATGCAAAGTATATAGAAATGTGAATCGAATTGCCATGCATGAAATGATATGAAAAGTATGAATTGAGATATGATGCATATGTATGAATTGGTGCGGCGGACGCACAGGTGAGTATCAGGTGAGTATTTAATTACTGATATGATGATGTTGATGTATATTGAGCTCAAATCCTGCACCATGGTTTAGTGCTTATAGTATTCACCGCATCGCACGCTCGCCTTGGATCCAAGTAGATGCTGGTCGCACAGTCCACGCGGAGTGGGTGCGACGGGCCAGTCGAAGAGTGTTAGTGAGATTTCGACTGGTGGGTGACCTTAGATTATGTGCACAGATGATTGATGAGAAAGCACTAGAGCGTAACTTGTGTGCAGAAGGCCGGACAGGTCACAGAGGTGACTCCGGCAGAGTGAGAGTGATAGATTTTGAGCTCTAGGTTCAACCGTACAGGGCTATTAGAGGGCCTCCGGTTGATTACTTTCTTGCACTTGATATGATTATTGTTGATGCATCCATACTTAACTGTTGAATTAGACATGGCATGGCATGATTGATAAAGAAAAATGTTGAGATAGTAAAAAATGAAGTTTTGAGAATATATATGTATATTTATATTTTACATTTCTGGGAAAGTATACAGGTTTTACGGAGAGGGGTTACAACGTTTTGAGAAATGTTTGGATTTGGAAAAGAATTGTTTTACTGACCCACTCAATTTTGGTTTTGCGCCCCTCCAGGTTCAGGAATCACAAAGGTGTGGTGACTACGAGGAATTCGACGGTGTTCTGACAGATTGGACAAAATTAGGACTCACCTTCGGGTGTATCAACTTATAAATTGTATCTTAAAGCTTCCGTACTATGTAAATGGTTACGTCACTCTCACGTGACGGCCAGCATGCCCTCCTTCGGGACGGGGTGTGTCACCAAACATAGCCTTATAATAAAAAAAAAAATCATCTCCAACTAAGGAGGCCAAAGGGTCATAGGCCAAACATAAATTATTATTTTAATTGAATTAATATGGTTACTTAAATTAAATTATCTTATTAAAATAAGGTTTTTAGACATATTAAAAACTACAACAACTTCAATTTAAAGATTCAACTACTTCATTTTAAAAACTACAACTTAAATTTAAAGACCACAACTTCAATTTAAAGACTACAACAACTTAAATTTAAAAATTACAACTTCAATTTAAAAACTACAACTTAAATATTAAAGACAACAACAACTTCAATTTAAAGACTATAATCATCATCTTCATCCGCCATTGTAGGAGTATAGTTGGATGTAAACAACTCTTGGGCCATAATTTCCCTCATTTTGCTATCAAAATATGTCTTACTCATTGGAGTGTAATCCGAAGTGTTCCTTTGCATGTTCCTATCATCTATCTCTTCTTGTATTTGTTTTACCTGTTCTTCGTGCCTACGGTTCCTTTTGTCTGCGTCAAAGGCATTTTGCTCTGCCATTAATCGTAATGAGGACTCCATTTCCTGTTGCAAGGCATAATCATCATTTGCCTTGCCCTTTTCCTTCAATTTTCGAGCCTTGTTTCATCTCATAACCCTAAGTATGGAACCTTCACTCGAAGACGGACTTTCTACCCTTATTTCTTGAATAGTAGGAGATCCATGTTCATCCCCATCTGC
The DNA here is from genome assembly GCF_042453785.1 of Malus domestica. Lineage (NCBI taxonomy): Eukaryota > Viridiplantae > Streptophyta > Magnoliopsida > Rosales > Rosaceae > Malus > Malus domestica. The sequence continues at coordinate 1,454,997 of NC_091666.1, forward strand.
ATTTGTGGAAACATTTTCGAACACCAGCATAGGATCAACTTTTTGTTGTGGATCTTCAAATAACACCCACCATTTACAAATTTCCCAACAACCGTGATGACTAAAGGGTTTCGTAAAAGATATTTATATATGTAAAAGATATTTTTTAAATCACGAAGTGTTATGTGCGACTTATACATTTTTAATATATTTATATATGTAAATTGTTTTAATTTTTTTTTATGCTAGTGGGTTAATAGGGGAGGAAAGGGATCCTTGTCGAGATCCGAAGGATCTTGTAATCATGTTCGTTTATCGAACATCGTGCGGTCAGTTTCATTAGATATTATTTATATTGAATTTTAAATGATTTCTGATTGTACGATATACGATGAATGGACATGATTACGGGATCTCCTTGATAGGATTCTTTTCCAACAGGGGAAACCTAATAATCTATTGACTTTGGCCCTTGCCATTCATGAGCTGCTAGGTAGCAAGCAATCATGGTATATATGATTGAAACTTTTTCCCCTAAATCATATTATCTGCTCTTAAATATAAAAGATTTTAGCCAAAATGGCCCCTGAGATTTTCATCATATAACGTTGGTCCCTGAGATTTAAAATCAATAGAAGTGGTCTCTAAGATTGTCCGTCATCCATTGTTTGTTGGTCCCTGAGATTTAAAATCAATAGAAGTGGTCTCTAAGATTGTCCGCCATCCATTGTTTTGATCCTTCCATTAAAAAATTCTATTAAGTGGTACTTGAGCATTTTAATGGAATGACCAAAGTAATGGATGGTGGACAATCTCAAAGACCAAAGTTATGTGTTATGCAAATCTCAGGGACCAAAATTATGTGTTATGTAAATCTCAGGGACCAAAGTTATGTGTTATGCCCTTAACTCAATGGATTTTTTTAACGGAATGACCAAAATACTTGATAGTGGAGAATCTTATAAACCAAGTCTATTGATTTTAAATCTCAGGGACCAAAGTTATGTGTTATGCAAACCTCAATGACCATTTTAACTAAAAAGCCAATATAAAATAAGGGTTTGATTTGAGTGGGGTTGGCTTTTTGGCCTTTGTATGGATGATGGCGGTGAGCTTCCACTGCAGTAGCAAAATGGAAGACTAAGGCAATCTCCAACCCAATGAGGGTCAGATGGATCCCTTTAGCCCTATAGCACTCTAAGAAATTAATATTTTAATGAACAATGTCATACCATATTTCTTACCATCTCCAACCAAGGGGTCAAGAGGTCATAGGCCAAACATAGACTTGTAATAAAAAAAATCATCTCCAACCAAGGAGGCCAAAGGGTCATAGGCCAAACATAAATTATTATTTTAATTGAATTAATATGGTTACTTAAATTAAACTACCTTATTAAAATAAGGTTTTCAAACATATTAAAAACTACAACAACTTCAATTTAAAGATTCAACTACTTCATTTTAAAAACTACAACTTAAATTTAAAGACCACAACTTCAATTTAAAGACTAAAACAACTTAAATTTAAAAATTACAACTTCAATTTAAAAACTACAACTTAAATATTAAAGACAACAACAACTTCAATTTAAAGACTATAATCATCATCTTCATCCGCCATTGTAGGAGTATAGTCGGATGTAAACAACTTTTGGGCCATAATTTCCCTCATTTTGCTATCAAAATATGTCTTACTCATTGGAGTGTAATCCGAAGTGTTCCTTTGCATGTATTTGTTTTACCCGTTCTTCGTGCCTACGGTTCCTTTCTTCTGCGTCAAAGGCATTTTGCTCTGCCAATCGCAATGAGGACTCCATTTCCTGTTGAAAGGCATAATCATCATTTGCCTTGCCTTTTTCCTTCATTTTTCGAGCCTTGTTTCGTCTCATAGCCCTAAGTATGGAACCTTCAGCAGGAGACGGACTTTCTACCCTTATTTCTTGAATAGTAAGAGATCCATGTTCATCCCCATCTGCATTTGAGGAAACATTTTCGAACACCAGCATAGGATCAACTCTTTGTTAAGGTGGATCTTCAACTAACACCCACCATTTACAAATTTCCCAACAACCGTGATGACTAAAGGGTTTCGAGTTGTCCTCCATATACAATTCCTCTGCTTGGCGTACCTAGAAAATATAGTTACAAAAATTAAAGGAAATTAATTTATGAAATTAAATGTGATATAATTAAATATTTAAAATAACTTGTGAAAACACTTACTTCGTCGTAGCAATTGGCTCTGCTTTCATGTCTGCTTCCGGCCTTTAACATTGCTTGATGCCATTTATTCAAAATTGGATGAAGATGTTTTTCTCATCTTAAAGAACAACTCTCGTGGTTTCGGGAATTCGGTGGAGTGGTGCATTCGTAGAACTTATAGTACTTTTTGGATGTACGAGTCCAAACACCTTCACTTGTTTGAGAACTCTCCCTCACACTATATTCTGAAACCCATATATAAGCCCTGCAGAAAGCTTCATCTTCTTTTCGGGTCCAATCCCTACCTTTCATTGCAGATGTGGCCATTTGAAAATTATTGAAAAAAAATTGAAAGAAAGATTATTAGAAGAGGTAAGAGAATATAATGTGAAGAATTGAAATAAAATGAAGTAAAATGGTATGGAATGGTGAAAATTATGTGAGAAATGGTGTATGAATGGCTTATGTATTTATAGGGAAAAAATTATAATTTTTTTTTAATTGTTCGGAAAAAAAATTTCAAATCCAACGGTAACCTGGCATCATGTTGACGCCAGGTAGCTGTTGGAATTCAAAATTTGGGCCAGCCCGGGGCTTGTTGGCTGGCTCCTTTGGGTCAACCGATTGGCCTAATTTAGTGGTTTTAGCCTGGTGGGGCCCACGAGTCTTTTGGCCTAGCCCTCGGTTAGAGACGGTTTTCATGTCATTTTGCTATTTTTAGCCCTTTGACCAGGTCGGTTGGAGATGGCCTAACATACGAAAAATTAGTCATTCAGTATTACGGTTTGGTAGTATTTCTCTTCATTTGTAAGTGAGAGGTTTTAGGTTCGAATCTCATGAATGGCAAATTCGATCTCAAATTAGGTTGCTCATTATGTGGCTTAGCCGAACTCTTCCACCCCTAGTGTAAAGTATATCATTGTACTAAAAAAACATACGAAAAACTAACAACAAAAGAGTTAAAAATTGTCAAGGGTAAAACTGGAAACTCATTAGGTTATTTTGCTTGGGCCATGTTAATTGGACTGATTTAGGTTAAGCTTTGTCCTAACCATTAAATTGTTGTAAAGTCGACGGTTAGTGCAGTGGAATAAATAAACAAGACACAAAATTTACGAGGTTCCTCTACAGTCAGTGTGATTAGAGTACGTCCTCGGGGTAGCAGTGGTGCTTTCATTATAATTTGGAATAATATGAGTATAAAGATAACTCTCTCTATTCTCTCCTCACTTCTTCCTCTCTTTTCTTTCTTTCTCTTCCTTCCTATCTCTGCCATGAGTCTCTCCACTTTGGTGTTGTGTGGGGTTTGTATTTGTATAGAAAATAGGAGTCGTAGGAAGCAAGCTTCGGCAGATAGGGGTGGGTTCAAAAAATCGAAAATCGAAAAAAACCGATATCCGAACCAAACCGAGGTCGAAAAAAACCGAAGCGAAAAAAAAACAAACCGAACCGAATCTGGCCAGTTCGATTTCAGTTTTTGAGGTTCGAAAACCGAACCGATATATATATATATATATATTTAATTATTTTTTTTCAATATTTCTAAATAGTTTAGTCATACAATCATAACAAAACAGAACTTGTTGCCAAGTTGGTTTCAATGAAACTTTTCAAGTTTGAGCGCATGGGTTCGAACCCTCATGCCTTTAGGATTTTTGAGAATTTTTTTTATTTTTATGAGAAATCAACAAAACCCTTTAACCCTAGCCACTAATAGTAGCAGCTACACTTTTCTATTTTTCATTCCCCTCTTCTCTCTCTCGTTCCCTACCTCTAGACTCCCTTCATGAACCCTAACCCAGTAACCCTCTCGCGCAGCCTGAGCCTCCTCTCTCTCTCGCTCGGTCTTCAACTTTAATTGTTTGTCTCTCTCAATCTCTCATGAAACCCTCGATGGTGCGACCCTTCTCACTCTCAATCTCTCACACCTCGCCCTCGCCGTCAGCATTTTCTTGCCGTTTCGAGTCTCGACACTCGACAGCAAAAGGTTAGCCTCTCCTCTCTCTCTTTCTCTCGGTCTTCAACTTCAATCACTCTCTATCTCTCTCAAACTTTCTGTCTCTCTTGGTTTTGAATCATAGGCGACCCGCGAGTTCGCGACGGCACGACCCTTCTCACTCTCATCTCAATCTCTCACACCTCGCCCTCGCCATCAGTCTTTCATCTCGCCATGAGCTTCTTCTTGCCGTTTCAAGTCTCGACTGCAAAAGGTTAGTCTCATACTCTCATTTCTCTGTATTAAATTTTCTATTCTATTTATCTATTAAAATTGGTTCTGATTAGAGAATGATTCATTTCATACTTTGCATTTACTACTTACTCTTGGATTTATTAGTGTTATGAAGTGACTGAGATTTATGAAAGCACATGTATCTGGGTTTCTGCTTACTCTGAGCTTTTGCTTACCGATTCTTCCAGATCTAGTATTTTATTAACTTGTGAATTTCACACAGTGTGCTCATTTTCAGTGTGATTGTTTCTGGGTTTCTTTCTACCGTTACTACTCACTTTTCGAATTATGGTTAGAATGATAGGACTTTGTGACTCCATATCTGCCTTAAAAATTCAATGTGATTGTTTTTTATTTTCTGGATTTTAATCTTGCTAGAAAATTATAAAAAACAGTAGGCTAAAGAACAATTGGGCGAGCTAGAACAACTGGGCAATGGGAGAGCTAGAACTGGACAACTAGATTTTAATCTTGCTAGCAAACTAGTATATGTTTGTCATGTTTAAGTGTACTACCAGTCCACTGGGAGAGCTAGAACAACTGGGCAATGGATCACTCCCTAATTAGAAACCTAGACAGTTAATTGTCGACTAATTAGTTTTTATAAATAAGCCAAGTTTAGGTTGATCCCCACACTAATGAATTATGATGTACTTGATACTTTCTCTCCTACACTTTTTCTTGGGGTTTTCCAGAGATATTCTTGCTTTTCTGAGTATATGATCTTCGTGACAGAAGGATGCCACGGTTCTTATGTTGGTTGCAAACTCAGAAGCAAGACCAATAAGATTGGAATCTCCAGCAACTGCATCACCTTCGACTTCTTTGGCATACTTGGCTTGAATCAAACCGCCAATGAATTGGCAAGGCATCACACCTCAAGCTACCAAGCCCATTCTCCAGTCAACAACCATGCTGATAACTTTTCCAATCAATATGGAGGAGATGCACTGAACAATAACGGACAGACGATCAACAATTATGGTCTTCACCATTAATATTTTTTTTTATTTAATTATCTATTTTGAGTATTATTTTTTATTGACAAAAAAAAAAGAAAAAAAATTGAATCGGAAAAAACCGAACTGAACCTAAACCAACAAAAAATCAAACCGAACAGTAATTTCAATTTGGTTTTCAGTTTTGGCAAAAAACCGAACCGAATGCAACTGAACCCACCTCTATCGGCAGACAGTGGAAGGGCAACTTGCCCATTATTTAGTTATTTGAGTGGACATCCATTATTCTACAACACTCCCTCTTGAATGGCCACAAGTCTTCGATTGACTCGTTAAAATCTTGATCTGTTGTTTGATACTCCCCCTGATGAGTAGTACCATATATGATGTGCTTGTTGACTTTCCACATGCTTATTCTTGAACTAGGCTAAAGGGCCTTCTGTTAGACTTCCTCCAAATGTCTGAATTTACTTCTTTTTTATCTGTAGCTGAATTTGATTCAAGGGTGTTAGACAATTGATCTTGAATCAGACTTGTGATTTGTTCAAGGGTCTTGGGACTTGTTCTTGAATGAAATAGGACCACGAGCAGCTATACGTGACAAGTGATCTTCGGCTCCATCGGGGATGAATCGGCACGTGTTTTCGTTATGCTTGTCTGCACATGCTTCAATGTATCATTTTCACTTGCCTTATCTGTTCTTATTGCAAAAGTGGTATTTTCCTTAGTTTTTCCCATGCAGGTGTGACATCTTCTCTTGCAATATTTGTCACCTGATGCAGGAGTGGAATGCAACCTTTGCATTTGAATGGTCCTTCAGAACATCACTTCTCAGCGACTTATCATGCTTACCAGCTTCAGTGTAAGTAACCAACATCATATCAACAGTTGAAAATGAGTACTCGAGAGCAATGCAAGGTAAGCAACCAGGCAAAGGTTCTGGGCAATTAGTTCCAGATCGGAAGGTTAATTCCAAGTGCCGGCTAATTGCTCTCTTTCTCCTTGTCCTGCAGGTGAGAACAAGGACAAAGAAAAGGACATGAAGAAAGTATGATATGAGATACTCTTGTTTTCGACCCTAATGATATGAGATACTCTTGATATGGTGTGAATTATTTGAAGAGGTATTCTCGGAAAGGAAGAAAACTGAGTATTTCGAGATGCTTTTTTGAAGATGCATTCTCGAAGATGAGGAAGAGTTAGGTATTCTTGCAAGTCTGCCTTGTTATGGAGAACAGAGGTCGACATATATAGAGATTTCCCAATAGCAAGTAGTGGTGATGTGCCTTTACTCTTGTTAGCAATTGTGGTGTAATTAGAACAGTAAGATTTACGTGTTTTTAACTTTGTCAGAGATCTTTGACAAAGTTGCACGTGATATCCGAAAAACTGAGATTGCATCTGAAAAATGCCAACGAACTTTATTCAAGAAAATCTAGCTTTTGAAATTCGGGGGGGGGGGGGGCGGTGTCTCTTTGATTTTTGAACAAGTGGCCATGTTGCGTCTTCTTTTATAGAGACATCAATTGTTTTCAAGAGTATGCTCAGAAAGTTGCTGCCTGTAGAAATTTTCCCCTTCTTGCACTTCTGAGATTTTATTTTACCCCATTTTTCTTTCATCATTTCTGAAAATGGCTTACCCATCTAACATTTGCTTAGATTAGAGTCTCAGAAGTGATACAGATGAGCTACGTCATGATAATATATGGCGCACATCCTTCTTATCTTCTAATAGTCCTCTTATGGTTGAAGACTCTATGATGAGAGACAATACAACGGCTACAGTAGTAGCTATGAACCTTCTCACTCCCAGAGATAAAAGAAGACTGATGAATCGGCTGTTCAAGACTTTTTGGCTTTAAGTGTTCAGTGTGCGGGCTATGTTTCCAATATAGGCCAAAGCCTACTTGCTCAAACTTGCCAAGTTGAATCATTGATGGCTGAGGTGGCAAGTCTAAAACAAGAGATTAGAGGGCTCAAGCACGAGAATAGAGAGTTACACGTGCTTGCAAATAATTACTCCACGAACTTGAAAAGAAAGCTCGACCAGCTGCTAGAATCCGAAAGTCGGATTCGAAGTGATCACCAGAGATACGTGGCTAGATTCTGAAGCCAACTAATGCCTTCCCCTTCTGGTGTTTTTCCAAGTACTGGGGCGTCACATGATCAATCTCCAGTGCCTTTCCTTTCTGAGGTACTGCTAAGTACTGAGGCTTCACATGAGCAACCTTTGTGAAAGTTTCATCCTGTTTGTTTGTTTTAACTCATGTGTATGCACATATCTGTAATTTCTTGAAGATATTAATAGATAAGCATTTTTTTCATTCTATGTATTGTGCTAAATACAATAAAGCATATACTTCACTAAGATGTGGTACTTCTGGGCCAAATATCAATTTATATTTTCCCTCATGAAGATAAATGATTGTTCTTAGTGTCTAAATATTGGTTACTCACTTAAGTATTTAACTCATAATCTTCAATCCATATGATTCTTTAATATCATAAACATCATAGCTAAGATTCGTGTTGGCGTATTGTTCGATCTGTAGTTCGAGACAATATTTCTCTCAACACTTTATAATCTTTTCAGACTCTTCAAGAGTCCCAATCTAATATCATCAACTCTTCATGAGTTCTAATTTAATATCATCAACTTCTTGCAAGAGATTTTAGTATGTTGCAACAATATCATAATGATAGTACTCACTAAAGCAATTTATACCATCCATTGGTATTGAGTACATAATTTATGCTTTACCCTTCCGGGTCTTACTTCAAGCAATTTGAATCCTTCAGAGATTTTTTACACTTTATGACATATTTTCCTTTCGAATTTATACAGAGCAATTTTGCTCCCACGTAAACTTGAGGGATTTACTTATAAAGATATGATGTGGGCAACTCATAACCCTTCATATATAATTCTCCATTCATATGAACTTGTTTACAAGGGTATAATTTCATGTTTCAATTAGTAACCTTGTATCATATTATGTGAGTGTATTTTACTGTATTACAAATGCCCATATGTAACCTCGTTGGTTCAACATCTTTTGGCTATTTGTATTGTATTCAAGTATATAGGTCCATTTTTCCATGTTCATACAAAATTGTAATGGAATTGACCTTCTCCATTTTTGGCCAATAATTTTTGTTAATGGAAAAAGAACAAGACTCAATATCAACATAGCTCATTGATGAATTTAGTAGCTACTTATAAAAACTAAAATTACCATTGGTTATCATCAATTCAAGATCCCATATTCTCATGTGCATGTGCATGCATAAAAGCTTTTCATTTCTTTGGATATCCATTGCCTCTTCAAGGGCATTACACTATCTCTTCTAGGATAGTCGTAATTTAAAGAATGCGGATCATAACCTCCTCTTGAGCGTTAGAGAGCTTGGATTTTAATCTCCACTTCCGGAAGTTGAGTCATTGGAACCTATACGTCTATCATGCTTCATGCATGAGACATCAACATTCCCATGTCCACGGATTGTCCTTTCTGGGACTTATATCCATGCAGCGACTATCATGCTTATGGCATGCAATAGTTATACTTCGAGAATGCAATAGTTCAGTAGTGCCATATTCTTCTTTTTTTTAAATGACTAAATCTTTTGAGTCTGAAGGTCTGCCACGCTTCAGGTGACACACCCCGACCTAAATCAAGGCATGCTGGGCGTCATGTGGGAGTGATGTAACCATGTGCACAGTGCAGAAGCAATAGAGATAAAAGGGAATTTCAAAGGAATAAAAACCAAACTATTAGCAGAACTAGTTAAGATAAAGTGCTAGTGAGAGATTAAGTGCGAAATACACAACCAGAGCATAAATAGTCTAAGTGCAGTCAAGCAGGACAAGTACTAATAATACAACACCCGAGGGTGTTCCTACATGGTGATGTTGTGTCAAAACCCCCGTCAGAATCCTCGTGATCCACCAAAGCACTTCTACTTAAAACCTAGAAGGGCGCAAAACAGAAAGTGTGAGTGGGCAAAAACAAAACTTTTCAAAATCATTTCATTTCTCAAAAGTTCTAACCCCTCGCCGTTAAACCTGTATAATTTCCCAGAAAATAATAATAATAATAATAATAAGTTGTATCTGAAATTTTACTTAAGATGAAAATCCATAGAAGTATACCATGCCAAAATTTCTCAATGCAATGCTATAGGTAAACCAGGCAAAATATATAAATGTCAAATATCGCATCAGCCAAATCTCTCTAACTGAAACTGCACTGCTAAGTATATAGCACGTAACCAATCTCAATCATATCAAATCAAATCCTGCACACGAGTCGGAACCACCTACAATTGTTTTTATGACAAGACAAGGTGTAAAGTAAATTTGCTCTAGTACTACGATCATGTGAAGGCTGTGCAAATGATCGCGAGTCACATATGAGTCGAAACCACCTAAAGTGGTATGTACGACAAGCTTGTGCACCTAACTTGGATCCAAGGTAAGCATACAGTGCGGGAGGTGAACATCACGTGAAGGACTGTACCCTAACTCTGAGCAGGAGCACTAACACCGGGTGCAAGTTTATGAGCTCTCAAAACACCACATCATATTTCACATAACTGAAGTAATCTCAATCTTTAATTTATGAACTTACCTGGCACTTACCTGTACGTCCACAACACCAATTATAAATATATGCAACTACTAATGCATAAATAAAATAGGCAGATACTTTGCATGGTATTTCAAAACGTATAATCATTCAAATTCATTTTCTAGGAAACAAATCTCAAGTATATAAGTATATACAAAAAACTGAAAGCCCACTCACTGGTATGTCGAAGGATCGTAGCCTCCGAGCCTCGATTAATGGCGCTCATCCACAAGATAGGTCTCACCTATATGCGAAATAATTTAATAAACGTTATTTAAAGCACATACACAAAACTATGAAATAATTTCTCATACATTGATCAAATGGGGTATATAAATATAACATCGTGACCTACGCAACTCCATAAACATCCCCAAATTCTTAGAAATAATTTTGGAGTTGTCACGCACCAGCGAGGGCACGACACTACACCCCCCCCCACGCGCGGCCAACCTTGACGGAATCCTAACTGCCGTTAGGAATATTCCGTTAAAATCAACCAACGCTGTTAGTCGCCATTAGGAATATTTTGTCAATTTTGACGGAATATTCCGTTGTCTCCTACCTTCGAACTCCGACGACCGTCGCCATCGCTGGAAACTGGAAAAACTTTAAAACCTTATAACTTCTTCATTTTTGTACCAAAATTCACCAAATTTATATCAAATTGAAGCCTTGAAGGAGTAGAATAAAACCTTACCACTTTTAGACCCTAAAACTTCAGGAACTTGCCGGAAAAAGTTCCGATAATCCGGCCAAACTTAAAACTCGCCAATCTCAAATTCCCGACGTCCAATTTACTTGGTTTTTCTTCTCCGAGCTTCGTAAGGATGTTCTAAAGCTTCCTACAAGTTTCAAATCTCCTGAAACATTCATAATTACGACCACATGAATAGTACCCCGAATTAGGGATTCTTGTCCTCGTGAAATCGAAGGTTTCACGTCTTACAATTAGTATAAATGAACTCAGAAGCTTGCAAGGAGTTCAAAATTACGTTATTGACGTCGATACGTGCATGAAAGCTTGAGTTCGAAGTTCGTCCGTACGGCTTGTACGGAAAATGGAAAGAAGTCTAAGAGGGAGGAGAGAGAGAGAGTACGGGAGTGATGTGTATGTGTGTGAGTGAATGTGTGGTCCAAGTTGGCAACAACCACCAACCACAAACTAGGAAAGTTTAGTTCTAATTCGTTCAAAATAATTAGAACTTAACATATTGGTCCACAACCCAAGTCTAAACCACACAACACAACTCAAAACGTCCAAGGGCATATTTGAAATTTCATGCCTAAAAATATAATATTTCAGGACGGGTTGTGACATCAAGCGTGCAACAGATAAATCATTTACTGGCTCACTATATTGTCCAACATGGACATTAATTCTTGTAGGCACATTTGTAGCAAGTATATGTGATTTCATCACTTTTGTTGCATCATTAAATGCATCTGGCATTTGATTGACAAATCATTGCATCATTCAATTATTCTTACTTCATTTTCATATTGATTGCTTCGTGAATTAAAATAAGACAAATTCTTTTCGTTCTTCTGGAATGATATTTTCTTATCGTTCTTCTGCAACTGTATTATTTTCTCCCCCTAACGGCGGGAAAATTGTCTTATCAAAATGACAGTCCGCAAACCACACGATAAACATATCCCTAATCAAGGGTTCTAAATATTGAATGATAGATGGTGTTCAACATCAATGCCCAATTGGCAATGAAGCCTCATTTCAGTACGTTGTAGCAGTGCAATAAGCACTTGATAACACAATCAAAAACTCATAAATGTATAATGTTTGGCTGGTTCCTAAACACAAGTTGTACTGAGAAGTATTGATGGTTCGTAACAAATCTCAACCGAATTAATAATGCATCATGCAAAATAGCATGTACCCATGTAAAAACTGGCAATTTTGTTTTCATGAGCAGAACGCGAATAATCAATTTCATCCACTTAATAAATGTTTCTGCTAAACCATTTTGAGTATGGACATTGGGAACTTCTGGTCCTTATTTAATAGTCTATGGATTGACACTCTTATATCCTTTATTACAATTAAGTTGAGGCAATGCGGCACTTCAAACTTAACTACTCATCAAGGAACTTCATGTCCAATCTTAAAGATCAAGGGACTTCATGCCCGATCTTTTTGCATGATGGAACTTCAGGTCCAATCATTTTTATACGATGATGATCAAGAAACTGCAGATTCTGATCTGATCAAGGAACTTCAGGTCCTATATATACTCATCGTAACAAAAGAGAAGTACAATAAATAAATTAAAGTAATATGCGGTAATTTCAGCCATAGTAAATAAATTGCATTTAAGTAAATGAAGCTTGTGGCAAGGGCTTTAATTCAGCATCATTCACATTAATCAAAACTTAAAACAGTATGCAGTAATACCGTCCATGGTAAATAAATTGCTTTAAAGTAAATAAAACTTGTGAAAGTGTTTTTTTAAACCAAGATCATTCACATAAATAAATATTTTTCCTTCTTACTTTTTAGATGGCGCAACATCATCCAAAAGCCTTTACTTTTTATTATTATTATTATTATTCCTTATTCATTCACATGCACCATTCCAAAAAGCCTTTGCTATTTTGTCTTTTACATAGTGCAACACACCTTTTCAAAGCTTTGGCCCCATTTCTATTATTATTCTTTTCTGTTCACAATTCCAACACATCAAAGTAGCTTTTTTGGAGCTTTATGGCTGCTGGCTTTTCTTTGCCCTGAGCAGAAGCCATCATAATTATCTTTTAACTTCTTGTAGGTAACAAGGAGCTCTGGGGATTTTTCAAACTTAATTAAGACACAGAGAGACTAATAGGGTCTGAAACGTCAACTGTTCTACAACATAAATAAAGTTATTGCATGATTTTTTGTTAAAAGTCAAAATTTTGAAGCATTTATCATTAGTTTTTTGTATATATAAGGGTAAATTACACAAAACTACCTCAACTATAGGTCGAACCACAATCTCATACCTCATGTTTTAAACATTACAATTTCATACCTCAACTTATGAATTCATTGTAATGTCAAACCTCCATTAAATTTTCTGTTAATTTAGCTGTTAAATGATGACGTGACAGAAGCTAGGCCCACTCCTTCGCCTACTGGAATAAAAAATAATTAAGAATTAATAAATTAAGAATTTTTTATTTAACAATTAAAAATATATATTTTAATTAGTTATTTAAAAATATTTTATTAATTAAAAAGGCTTGGTTAAAAGTAATTTCAAAAAGAAGCAAAAACCAAAATCGCAGGTTTGCTTCTAGACCGTTGTTCTTGCTTTGGCAAGAACCTAGATTCACCCCCGCCGTCAAAGTACCTTCATGTTTCTCCTCCTTCTTCTTCCCTCTATCTCCTCTTCTTCTCTCTCAAACCTTCCAAATTTGTTTCTCCGGCGGCTCCTAGTCAAAGCCAAAAGCCTCTTTCTTCGTCGTCCTCCGTGGAATCTCCTGCTACCTCCACATGTTCCAAGCAGTCACAAGGCCATTTCTGAAGGGATATCTGAGGCCGCGACGGAGATTCTCGCCCGGATGACGACGACCCAACTTTAAAAACCTAATTTTTTTTTTCCCAAAAACTTATCAACCGTTTTGAAGTTGAAGATTTTCGATTTCGATTGAGGAGAAATTCATCGTTACCGTAGACCGACCGAATTTTCCCTTTTTCGAGGGGTTTTCCGATCTCGAAGTCCCGCTGGTTTTCTTGCGTTTTCTGGGGTTTTGATTCCACTTCCCTCTGGTTTTTAAGGAATGGATTTTTTTTTGGGAAAAAACCATACAGAGAGAGAAGACATTATATGGCCTGGAGTTAACACTTTCTGGAATTGTGGAGCAAGAGATGGGTTGCCACAAAATCCATATTTGAGATGGAGATGGGTTGCCACAAAATTCATATTTGAGATGGAGATAAGGCTTCTAGGTGCTCGGGTAGGAAGAACCGAAGAAGAACAATTTTTCTCTTTTTTAATTAATAAAATATTGTTTTCAAAATATTTTTTAATTAATTTTAATTGTTAAATAAAAATTTCTTAATTTATTAATATATATATATATATATATTATTTTTTTCAGTTGACGAAAGAGTGGGCCTAGCTTCTGTCACGTCATCATTTAACAGAAAATTTAACAGATGTCTGACATTACAATGAATTCTTAAGTTGAGGTATAAAATTGTGATGTTTAAAATATGAGGTATGAGATTGTAGTTCGATCCATAGTTAAGTTAGTTTTGTGTAATTTACCATATATATATAAAAGTAGGAGCCTCCCTCTTACCTCACATCTTCATATCTCCATTTTCTATTACACGCAAGAAAAGAGACAAAGACAGAGAAAATGGGAGTGAAAGTGCATGGTGTTGCTGTCTCGACATGCACATCTCGTGTCTTAACCATTCTCCATGAAAAAGGCCTTGATTTTGAGCTCGTCCCTGTTAACCTTCTTGCAGGAGAACACAAGCAGCCCCCTTTCCTCGCCAAAAATGTAACTAATTAATTACATGTTTAATTATCAGATTCCTTATATTCTTCGTCAATTGATCGATCGGATCGATCGAATCGATCTTTTAATCGCAACGTATATACAGATTTATATTTCTGATCTCGTTTTTGTTACAATTCTGCAGCCTTTCGGACAGATTCCAGTGCTTGAAGATGGTGATCTCACTCTTTTTGGTAAATATTCTTCGTTGTTTTCTCTAACGTATATATCAATGGTTTCCCTGTAATTTTCTTTCCCTTTCTCGTTCAGATCCGCTTTTACAAATATATATGCACCTCTCTTTTACAATTTTTTAATATAATTATTTTCAAACCTCAGATTTCTCTGGCAATTGCATCATAATTATGATTTTGATTAGCATCACGATTCGTCCTCCTCCAATATCGGTTTGATTTCCTATATTTATTTACTTTTAGAAAACTAATGAAAATAGTCTAGAAACTTTATGTTTAAACGCAAAGTAAAAAGTAAAATAAATAGTACAGGATTGACTTTTAAAGTTAAAATATAATTTTTCATTAAAGTAAACAGTACCAGAAATTTTTCGTTAAAATTTTTTTATTTTTTTGGTATTTCAATATACATCACTCATCGGGCAACGTCCATGTTGATTTTCTACCAGTTTTTGAAATATTTTAATAAACAAAACGTTTCACAAATTAAGACCGTCAAGTCTCCTGAAACCCATCCCTTGCTGATGTTTAATTCTTTTTATAATTATCAAATTTTAATTTTTTGAAGAAAATTTGAACTTACCTCTATATCATAATTTTTTCAGTCTCACTATAAAAAAATAAAAATAAAAAATAAAAAAAAAACCTTGACTAGCTACAAAAAAATCTAAGTCCCCCCTATTAGACAGATGAAATTTTTTAATTATTGACAAGGACAATCATCTCAAATGGAGTCCCTAAACAGGGACAACACTGTATAAAATGATTATAAAACAAATGTAGTGACAAAATAAACCTCTAATGGATTGAAAAGTGAGTCTCTAAAGTATAGAGACTCACTAGATACTTGTGCATGTAACCACATATAGAAATTATATAGGAACTGAAATGGTGGAGCCCAATAACAATTTAACTGGAAAAATTGGCCCGCCAATTTGAGTACTCCCAAGTGCTGACAACACGCGGGTGCAAAAGGGCAAAAAAGGGAAAAAGATTCTCTACTCTCTTTTTTTTTTTTTTTGTCCTTCCCTTCCTTCCCTTCTTATTTGAACGATGAAGATTAAGTCACGTTAATATCTTATATAAATTTTTTATAAAAAGAAAAAGACAAAGTAAAAAGTGTGAAATGAGGGGATGGAAAAATGAGGGGAGAGAATCTTAATCCGTGCAAAAAGACTGGCGGACATGAACTCCAAATGCTTATGGCATGGTTCTTCTCAAGAATTAGTTGTTGATAACATGCCCAGCATGCATTAAGAAAAATGTAATATAGTAATTATATATTTTTTACTTTTAACTTTATAAACCTCTTTTTTCTTTTATCATCGTTAAACTATGTATGTGCATGTGTGAATTGAAAACAAGGCATCTTAAATTATGTAACGATGTTTGTTAAGCTCAAAATTAAAAGTTTTGTCAACTCTCTGTTAATATTAGCACGTAAGCCTCAATTGTGAGGCTAAAAATATAAAGTTAGCCTCACATGTGTATTTATTTTCAAATTTTGATATTTTTCATTGTTTTTAATTCACGTAAATATTTACTGAAACGCTACTCCGTAGGTAATAATATTTAATGTTTTGGATTTAATCCGGAATTATTTGGTGCGAACCATTTGTTACCTTTTTATGATACTCATTTGGAACATTTGTTTATAATTATATGGCAGAGTCAAGAGCTATCACTGCATATGTGGCTGAGAAATTCAAGGAAAATGGTGTTGATCTGATCAGGCACAACAACCTCAATGAGGCAGCTCTGGTCAAGGTCTGGACAGAGGTGGAGTCCCAGAGTTTCCACCCTGCAATCTCTCCCATTGTCTTCCAACATATCATCGTCCCCATGCGCGGACA
This sequence comes from Malus domestica, assembly GCF_042453785.1. NCBI lineage: Eukaryota > Viridiplantae > Streptophyta > Magnoliopsida > Rosales > Rosaceae > Malus > Malus domestica. The sequence continues at coordinate 1,471,557 of NC_091666.1, forward strand.
AACACCGGATCAGGCAGTCATCGACGCCAACTTGGAGAAGCTCGCGAAAGTTCTGGACGTGTACGAGGCCAGGCTGAGTAGCACCAAGTACCTGGCTGGTGATTTCTACAGCCTTGCTGATCTCCACCACCTTTCCTACACTTACTACTTCATGAAGACTCCGGGGGCGTCGTTGGTGAATGAACGTCCACACGTTAAGGCTTGGTGGGAGGACATTTCTTCTAGGCCTGCTTTCAAGAAGGTGGCCGAGGCTATGACCTTGGGACAAAAGTAGTGTCCACAGACGAAAACTAGCTTTTGTCATCAGAAGGCAGACTTGAATCTCTCTGCTAGAATAAGTGCTTTCCTCTCTGCTAGAATAAGTGCTTTCAGTAGTTAGAAGGCAGACTTGAATCTCTCTGCTAGAATAAGTGTTTTCCGTCGTTAGAAGGCTGACTTGAATCTCTCTGCTACAAAAAGTGCATTAGTAAGTGTGATGGATCCATTGTTCTTGATCTTATGCCAAATTTCTAAAAGTTCGATTTTTTTTTTTTTTTACGTGATCTATAATTTTAGTTAAGGTGTGTGTGCGTGCACGCCCCAGTTCAAATTCTGGCCGGGCTAATTTTGTGCCAAATTTTTTCTACCACTGGATGCACAGAAGCAATGGTGTGTTATACTACTCAGAGAGTTCTAAATTGAGATTTGTAGTACCGCATTAAACATATATGATAACCATTTACAATAAGAGTTTCTGCTGCTCCCATACATTTTCATCAAGGGGAGTTTGTAGGGGAAACACTTACACAAGCCTCTCTACCAATGCACCATACACGTGATCGGCTTGGTGTTGCAGTCACAGGGCTATCTTTAGCTACATTATATGAAAATTCTAAAACGATGCTACCCAAAGTAGAATCAGAATGCCGGGGAACCCCACTGTTGCCATCAATGAATGAGTAAGTGTTTGAGTTACAGCTGATACTAGTCCCCGGAAGGTAACATGATTCTGTACATGAGTCGGGATTGTGCAAAGCATCTTCTCGCAAAACATCTCCTACTCTGGACAGTATGCTGAATGCCAAGTTTCCAAGTACTCGTGAATATGCTTCCAGAATTGAATGACCAATATCCTGTAAAGTAAAGGAAGGTGATCACCAAAATCTACATCCCACTTTTCCAAGTATCTGAACAAGTTTATCAACGTTCATATGGTAAATTTCGGTTTTCAAATCGAAGCTGTTTGTGTACGGAAACTCCACAAAACAAATATCAAGAAGCTTATATATAGTTTGAACTTTGAAGCAATAGGCAGATCAACTCAAGCTTTTCTTGGAATTGAACGGATATACTTACGAAGCTTACCTTGCCGTATTGGATTTTTGTAACATCTAGAAAAGTTTGGGGAAGGTTGGGGTATTTGGTCTTCAGCTGCTGTATAAGTACTTCGGCTTGATCCAATAGTGACTCCATCTTATCAATCTCAGATAAAGGGTCCTTAATGAAGGACCAAGATGTTCGAGCAGGAGATTTACCGCTCGCTTGTTCTGCAATTCTTTCTTTCCAAGAGAAAACAGCAGCTTCCAGCCTGTTAATGACCTCAAGGGCATTGTGCTCGGATTGTAGATTGAGTGAATTGAGCATTTCCTCAGCTGAGTTTGTTTCAGCAGTCAAGACCTTGTACAGTTCCTCGCTAAGGCTTGCTTTTCCAGACTAAATACATCGAAAGAAATATAATTAATTATCAATGATGTATTGAACATTTAGACGTATAATCATCAAGCACGTGATGAAGTTACAAGAATTTGATTTTAAATTGCCTATGTAATCGATGATTAAGAATGCTATGAAACAAAAAAAAAGAGAGGCTGTATTACCTTCGGAAGTGCATCCCTGACAATGGTTGGCACAGGCATTTCAAGCAGCACACTTTCGTTGATAGATCTGGCAGCCTTGAATACTTGATGCACTATCCTACCATGACTAAGCAATTTCCTTTTAGCTGTATCAGAGAGCCCAGTAGCTGGTACTTGGGGTGTTGGAAGCCACCATCTCTTGCTCTGACGTGCCATTTTGTTCCTCCCTTCTGCCCGGCTACCTCCCTCTGCATACCAAAACTCAGTATCGACCATTGCCTCAAGTGTGTCCTGATAAATTGAAGATTAATAAGGCGAACAAAAGATATTAGTTAAAGTGAAAAGCAAAAAGAACAAGTAAATTTTCCATGGTTATCGTTGGCAATGAAGAGACCACCTACAATAAGCATGGAGTCCAACTTCTTAAGTGCTGGAAGATTCACGTGTATGTCTGCACGGGCTTTTGGGGTCATAATCTGCAGCATTAAGAATCACACACCAATCTCATTACCCTGAATTACATTTGTATAGTCAATACAAACCAACTTAACTGAAACGTACCTCTAGTGTTCTACCATTTGCACCATTTTGCTTGGCAGGAACCAGCTCAACCATATAGTTCGTAGGCGTAAGAAACCAGTCCATTTCTCGTCGCCATTTGCTTTTCCTATCTTCAGGTAGTGGTTCGAGTTTCCACAGCTCTCCAAAAATCGTTGCTGCAAGTGCAGTTTTATATTGATATCAGTGTAATGAATGCAATGTCTAACAGTTACAAAAATAGTTTATGCTACTAGTTCCGAATCTTCTGATACGAGCATACGAATAGTTGGCTGTTCATGAATAATGCCAATCTTACTGGCTACATGGTGTAGGCAATATGGTAACGTAATGTGCCATAGTGAGAAGCAAATTTAAAGCAAACCTGCCAGGTTTGTAATGGCATTTGACAGTGCAAGTGCAGTGCTGAGGCCCCTGTTCCCTCCGGTGACATCTTCACCCAATAACAGCTTTGCAAATTTTTCTTTCATTGCCTCGACATCTGAGTTCTGAAGCGGATAATCAGGTTTTTGGTTAACATAGAAATGCTGGGGTCTGTCCAAGTGATCCCATTCATCAAGACTTTGTTCATCCTTGTTCACCGTCATCCATTTTGACGAGAAAGATCCAGAAGCATCCTTTCCTGAAGAACAGGTTGATGCATCATCGTCCAGTGAGTCAGTTACAAAGCCATCTCCCCTACTTGTTCCGCTTTCATTTTCAAAAGATTGACTGCTGAGTATGCAATTTTCGAGTCCATTGTATGTCATTATCCCTGAAACGCGCAAGTTTAATCTCATCATTTCTACTTTTAGACAGATATCAGATGGATCATCCCATATAAACTTTAATCCTTGCAGCAAGGCAGCAAGGCAGCAATGTAATTGCACTGTTACCAAACTGTCACAAAGAACTTCAAGTAAAAACACACAAGATAATTCACACGCCGTGTCGAGGAAAAGACATAATCAGTCAAATCTGTCCTCCTATTATTGGCTCTGAACACTATAGTGACGGTGAACCCGTTCTACCTAGGTCCCTCTTTAGCAGGAGAGAAAGTGAGATGTGAGCACTAAAAACAAGCAGTGGCTTAGTGTTATTGTTTGATGTCAGTTTCTAATTTACATCAGAAAGGACTCTTCCCATGATCATTGTTCACTTTTTTCCTACTAAAAATACAGATTTGAATTGAAAGCAGAAGCTTCCTCACTCAGTACAAATTGGATCAAGCAATAGAGAACTTTTCCAGGGGAAAAAGCATTTTTCGTTCAATTTAAGAATCGAATTATTATTGGCATGCCAAAAAACTCATCCACGTTAACGATTACATTGTGTGGTGGTTAAGATTTGAATCTGATATGAAACACATGCCTAAAGCATACATGCAAAAATTAGAAGGAAATCATTGTACTTTTTTAATTGAAAAGTCTTGCAGACAAAGACAATGACTTTATTGCGCTCCGCCACCCACTTACTTCATTGTCTCATATAAGGAGTGTTTCCACTTAAAATGACGCTTCCATACGGTGCGGGTCCACTAATCTATATTCTAAATCAAATAATGAAACCTAGGACGAAAGGGTGAATGCTTTTAAATTTTTAATCAACTAAGTTACAAGTTATTTGTTTTTTTTTTACAAGTACATTGAAATTCTTAATAAAAATGCAAGTGTTATCTAGAAAAGCACTTGAGGTGCTTTTTGAAAGAAGCGCACCACAACAGGAGCTTCTTCGAGTGCACTTCAAGTGCTATTTCGAACTCATAAACACTTCTAACATTTTATACCAAACATGACCGGAAGCATTTTGGATAATTTTAAAAGCACTTTCAAACAGGATGTTTGATAAATCAGTCACTCTATTTGGTATATCTCCCTTTTTGCAAATTCAAGAAATAAAAATTTTTAAAACAAAAAAAACTAAGAAGGAAGATTCCTACTTTCCATGCTAAAACAAAGCCGAAGGGTTCAAATTATGAGATAGAGCCCAATGGGGTCCGCACATATAAAGGTAAAGTCCGGCCCACTTAAAATACCTATTGCCCTGCAAATTCGGGCAATTTATTACCTAACTTTTATTTTTTATACCTACCAATCATCCTACAGTTCGATTTGGTTGATCTAGTGAAATTGCATTTGATCTTACTCCGGCAAAAATGACGAACATGAAGCAAGTTCATCGTTACTGTAGCATCTTAATCTAATAACATAATTTTACTTTTAAGTTTCTATACATGTAATATTGTATTATTAATTGAGATTCTAAAACGTTGCATGACAGTACAACTGTTCTATGTAACTTAGTCTCCTTTTCTGGAACAAAACATTAAATCTTCCAATAGTACAATAAATTTTCCAGTCAGAACATATAAATGCAAACAGCAGAGGATGCATGGCAAGCAAAATACACATTGGGACCCCTCCCCTCCCCATGATTCAAACCTAGCCTTGCAATATGGTGAAAAAGAAAGAGAGATTATATTTACACATCCTAATTTATTTTTTCCACACTCTTTTAATTTTTTAATATTTTCTACACACCACTAACACTTGATAAAAAAATATTAAAAAATTAAAAAGGTGTGGGAGAAGTAATTTGGGGTGTATGAATATAATTTCTCAAAAGAAAAACAAGTCCAAATTTGCATTTCCCCCATCCCCTAAAAGTACAATAAAATAAGGATGGTGCTGTTCACATGCTCATGTTTATCTTTCTTACACTCCTTTAAATTTTCAACAGTCGGATCGAATAAATTAAAGAAGATAAATTGACAAAAATTGGCAAAGTGTGTATGAGATAAAAATAAGTGTAAATAGCACTACTTTAAAATGGGTGAGGATCCTCTCCAGATGCTCTTAGTGAGTTTGTTAGGATATCCGTCCATCGTACATCGTGCGGCCGACTTTCATCAGGTACTATTTGTGTTTAATTTTAAATAAAAAATTTAAAATAATTTTTAACCGCACAATGTATGATGAACAAATAAAATATGAGAATCCGGATAGGATCCAAATTCCCTCTAAAATAAAAGCTCGGGAGTGACTCTGCAGTCCGCACCAATGTGGTAGTTAGCAGGTGCATTTGATATGAAACCTGAAAACCCTAAAGTGGACAAAATTGCGCAACTTGTTTGTCATATTCCACCGACTTAAGGTGACCATTCAACTTAAATCACCGAAAATTTTAAATAATTTGAAACTGAAATAGATTAGAATATCGCTTCGTTATTGTTTTTAGCGAATCAATTATGTTACGACTACTTAACAAATTTGGTTGTCCAAGATGATTTATGTGCCGCTAATGTAGCGACTGGACAAGCCTTTGACAATCGTGGACACACCAGTGATCCAACCCGTAGGAGAGAAGAAAAAATGGTTTGAAAAGCACTTACTCTCTTGGTCGTCAAAGTCGATGCTAATCTCCCGGTCGCGGGTGCAACAAGCAAATCTTCGCCTCATCCTTGTTTATTTTTGCTCCTTTCGATCTTTTTGCTATTGGGGTATTGTCCTCAAGCAATAAAACCTAAGGAACAATCAAGATTAAAAATACGTATTAGAGTCCATTAAATTGTAAAATTGAAATAAAAAATGCATTATCTTAAAGGGAAAATGTTAATGATTGCCTTAGGGTCTTAATCTCACTTCACTAACATGCGCATCTCTGACTAAGTGTATATTTTACCCACTTATTTAACAATTAAACACACACACTAAGCTCGCTTAAGCAGTAGCTGCTTAGAGAAGATATTAAATATACAGATAAATACAAAAATAAAATAAAATAAAAACCCACTCTGCCTGCAAGCCATGTGCAAAAACACCATAAGTCCACACCATAGCTAATGACACGTTGTAAAAGTCAAGGCAGTGTGAAATTTTCTCCCTTTCCTTTTCACACTCGTTTTCTTCTCTTTTATATTTTTACAATACACATCTAGTTACTTTTTCAATATGATATTCTAAGCGGTGTTGTTATTGGCACGGTGAATTTTTAACGTGCCAATAACAGCACTCACTCTAAATTACTATATAATTTACAAAAAATAAAAAGAAGTTATCCATAGTTGTACGCACAAGTTGTTCCTCTTAACTAACTTGATTCACGAACGAACTACAAATTCTTTTAAACTAAAATCTGCGTAAGAAATCAACTGAACTAATTCACGTATGCGTTAGAAATATATATTTTTTAAATTGTTTAAAAGCAATGAAAGACGTGTGGGCGAGTATCCATGTCTTTGACTGTTAGTTCCACAAGTGCAATTATTTTCTCTGGTGATTCAAATGAAGCTTCGTTTTTGTTGGCAAACACTCAACAGCCGTTTTCAGGAACTTCAAAAGCAACTTAGGACCAAAAAGGAAAGACCTTTACAAAGAGAGTGATTATTGCGATGACTGCCAAATCTTAAAAAGATGAAGAAAGTGCTTTTGGAAAACGTCACTTTTCCACAAAACCCATGTAATATTTTATCGTATTGATTTAAAAGCATAAGTTCGAATATATAGGGTTAGTCTGTTAGATCCCTGCATTTAAACAGAAATTACCAAATAAATAAATACACAATCCCAAAACTATTGGACAAAGCTTCAACCTTTATCCGTAATTCTTGATTATAATTGTTAAGAAAGCACTTAAAAGCTTAAACAAATCACATTTTGCGTACCTTTTAATTTGCAAGTGTGAATCAATCTTCAAAAACATATCACTTCCTCTTCCAGCTCAGCACCTGCCATTGCTGCAATCAACTGGAGCTATTATTCTAGAGAGAGAGAGAGAGAGAGAGAGAGAGGGAGAGAGAACTGGGGATAGGAGGAGGAGGAGGAGGAAAGAATGTATGTAGGGGGTGTATACACAGCGGCATTTAATTTTTAGAGAGAGGGAGAGGCAGAAGAACACAACAGAAGAAGAATAAGGACATGGATATCAAGGAGCTGCTTTGAGAGGCTCCTCTTCCTCCTCTCCATCTGAACCGTTCAATACATAACCAGTGGGACCCGCAATCATGTTTTTGACGGCAGATATTTGTATGGGGAATTCGGTGAAGGTCCACTTGACCTGGACTTGATGAGAAGCATATTTGAATCGAAGAGAAGCATATTTGAAATTGGCTTCACTTTTATGTCAAACGGAATAGGAATATAGTTAGTTTGCGCAATTTACCAACCTTAATACGAGTTGATTGAGCGAAAGGAATTTGTAGTATTTATAGAATTAACGCTTGTTTCTACACTGAAATAATATGTTTGAATCTTACCTCGTTTTGGTTTTTGACAATCTGTTTTTTATGTCAATAGATACTAGTTTTTCTTCATAACATCTAAATTCCAAGATTTTTCTTCGTATTAATAAGGGAAGATCTCACAACCCCTCAACTTTTCCAATTTTGTTATACTACCATATGTACTAAATTTTATTTTTAAGTTAATCGCCAAAATTTAACGTCTCGTTATAACTTAACACCTTCGTTCAATTCCATTTACCTTTCCGTCAAATAATAGCACATGGCAATTTTGAAAGTGCCCAGTCATGAGTTTGACAAAATTTATAAAGTCTTTAAACAAACAAAGGTTTTTTGGTTGATTATTTGAATCGAACCGAAAGGTGTAAGAATTGGACGGAGATGCTAATATTCGTGTTAAATATTTTTAGGGGTATGCTATCCACACATCCATTTTTATTTCTCTCACACCTCTTGTTAATTTCTGTCATTTGATCTTCTTTAATTCATCCGATCCGACGACCGAAAATTAAAAAGATGCGAGAGAAGTAAAAAGGAGTGTGTGGATATCACACCCCTATTTCTATAGAATTTGAAATGTTTGTTTTCCTAATTTGTAGGTGGAAGAAATTGCAAGAGTGCATTAAATAAAACACATTCATGTTAATGCCATCTACCCACCACTCTCTATTCTCTCTTATGCTGCCCACATGCAGAAACAGTAATTCTCTCAGTAAATATCTCTTGTTCAGTACTTCATTTGCCCGACAAGTACTACAGTTTAGTAATATTCTTTTTCTTGGAATTGGTATCTTCATGATGGTGTTGGGCACAAAATTCATGTTAGTATCAACACCAGTTGGTTTCATTGTCAGCTCTCTTCGTAGTTTGGTGTTGCTCGTTGTCAAAGAGTGTCACGATGTTCCTCATATGCAAGGCTTTGTGCGTAGAAGTTATCAAATGCTAATTTACAAAGTGTTTAGCCTTTTTATCATGAATGGAGTTTCACGGACTTTAGAGTGTCATCTCAATCCTCTGAATTTGGATATGGATGATTTCAAGACTTAGATGTGTTCCTTTACTTATTCACGGGCATGATTTCAAGACTTTAGATTGAGGATCTCTTGAATGTTATCTCGAATAATCTATTTAATATTTGTATCAATTCTTAATATTATAATAAAGCCACTACCATTGTGTCTCAAAATAAGTTACAGAGTATGACGTTGCATTCCCTTCAACATAACAAAGAAAAATAATAAAAATACGTGTGAAAAAATAATCAAGTATGAAAATTGAGTGGAACTCTCGCTCCGGCATGTTCTTTTGTTTTGTTGTGTTTTTGGGTTACAACTATGGGATGCTCAAAACCAAACTGCAAACGTTTGTGTGTGCCCCCCACTATACCGTTGTAGAAAAATAGTGGCCACGAAAGGCGCCGGTGGGAAGGGGCTTTGTCTATTTCTCTCTTGTCAAGTATGGAGCTGTCGATGCTCTTTCAAGTTTCATACCCATCATTGTTCATTGGCTTTGTTTTTTTCTCAAAAAAATACTTGGCTTGTAAGGAATCATTACAAATCTCTACTCAAAACTCTTTGCAATCGATTTAGAGAACGTCATGCTTATGATCGAAACTAGTCATGTTATAAATGACTCCATAAAGATCAAGATTTGTATAAAATCAATAAAAATTAGGATCGTTTAGTTAATCAATTGTGATAAATAGTGCGAAATACTACAGCTGATTAACTAAACAATAACATAATGAATTCTAATTATAAACACGAAATTCTATAATCTACTACAAAAAAAATTAAATAAGAATTCTTACATATCCTATAGTACCAAAATACTATTCCTTTTTCTTGTTGCATATCCTTATATATAAAGTCATGGGCCCAATGAACAGTATTTTTTGGTGTCACAAGCTTCACCAAAAAGAATTGGACAAAAATGCCCCTCAAACAAAAAACTTCAAAAGCAACCCAAAATAATGCATCAAATGTGGCAGGGAGTCTCTTCCCATCCAGCAGAGGCTTGATCGTGGGCTTGTCACCCATGGGTGGCACGACCTCTACCCCGATACTATTATCAGACATGTTGTCCTCGAAGGTTCGGACCATGCTTTGTTGCTTCTATCTACGGATAAGTTTCGGGTTTAGAGAGGAAGGAAGTTTTCGTATGATGGTCGTTGGAGCAAAACGAAGGAGTGTCGCGAGCTTGTTGTTGGGGAATGGAAAGACAAAATTAGTGGATCCCATGCTTACCGGTTCTGTGAGAAAATTAAATCACTCAAGAGAAGATTAAAGTTCTGGTACAAAGGGACTGGCAAGAATTCTAAAATGAAGATTGCACACTTGAAGAATGAGATTAGAGCGGCTCTTCAGTCTAAGGAATTTGCCTCTGAGTCGTTTAAGCAAAAAGAGAGAGATCTCAGCGCTGCCCACAAGGAAGAGGAGGTTTACTGGAAAGTAAAGTCTCGAGTTCAATGGCTTAAAGAGGGGGATAAGAACACTAAGTTCTTTCACGCGCAGACGCTGAAAAGACGAAGGCTTAATCTTATCCGGGGGATTGAAGATTCCCATGGGGTGTGGCACGAACAGGACAAGGAGATAAATGATACGGCCATTGCCTATTTTGCTGACCTATTCCAGTCTTCTAGACCTAGTCAAATTGAAAACATTGAGAGAAACGTGGAGGCCAGGATCACACAAGAGGACAATATTGCCTTGACTGCCCCGGTGTCTAGTGGGGAAATTTTGTTGGCAGTCTCTCAAATCCCTCCTTCTAAGGCCCCGGGACCGGATGGCTTCTCTGGATGTTTTTATCAAGATCACTGGGATACTGTGGGGGAGGATGTTGTAAAGATTATTCAAGCATTTTGGCACTCTGGTACTCTGCTACGAAAGCTAAACCATACCAATTTGGTGCTTATTCCAAAAGTGAAATGCCCTAAGAACATGGCGCAATATAGACCCATTGCGCTGTGCAATGTAATATACAAGATCCTTGCTAAGGTTCTCACCAACAGGCTAAAATTGGTGATGCCTAAAGTGATTGGTGATAATCAATCTGCCTTTGTAGCTGGAAAGCAAATCCAGGACAATATTCTTGTGGTTCACGAAGTCCTTCATTCCCTGCTTCATCAAAGGAGGGAGGATCAGGCTGGTATGGCTATCAAACTGGACATGGCTAAAGCCTACGATCGGGTTGAATGGGACTTCCTCATTACCACGATGGCTAAGATGGGGTTCGCGCCGCTCTTTTGTAAGTGGATAAAGGAATGTATTTCCACTGTCTCTTTTAGCATTCTGATCAACGGAACCCCGACTGGTTACATCCTGCCGCAGAGGGGGTTGAGACAGGGAGACCCACTCTCTCCCTTCTTATTTCTCCTCTGTACTGAAGGTTTTTCGATGTTGCTCAGGAAGGGGCTAGAACAAGGTGCTCTACATGGTTTCAGGTTTACGCCTAATGGGATCCCGCTGACCCATCTTCTCTTTGCTGATGATTCTGTAGTGTTTGGCAACGTCACAGTGGACGAAGCGAAAGCTGTTGTTGAGGTTCTGAAGGTGTATGCTCGCGGTTCTGGTCAAGAAATCAATTTGACTAAGAGTTCGGTGTTCTTTAGCCCTAAAACCTCAAATCGAATTAAGATGGAAATTGAGGAAACGTTGGGGATCCAATGCAAGCAGGGGTTTGGAAAGTATTTAGGGTTGCAGGCTGATTTCGGACTCTCCAAAAAAGTTGTTTTTGCAGAGGTTCGTGACAAGGTGAAAGCTCGGCTGGGTGGATGGACTGAACAATTTTTATCTCAAGGTGGAAAGGAAGTCTTGATTAAAGCTGTGGCCATGGCTTTACCGAATTATGCCATGAGTTGTTTTAAGCTTCCTATTGGTGTTTGCAGGGATGTTGAGAAAGCCATTCGGAACTTCTGGTCGAAAGGCAACGATCAACGTAAAAGGGTTCACTGGGTATCCTGGGAGAGGGTAACGAAACAAAAGAAGTCAGGAGGCTTGGGTTTCAAGGATATTCAGTGCTTTAACTTGGCGTTTCTGGCTAAAATTGGATGGCGATTGTCCCTCAATCCGTCGTCCATTTTAGCTTCTGTTTTTAGAGACAAATACCATCCTGGAAGATCCTTTAATGAAGCAGGGAGAGGAAAGAATACTTCATGGGGATGGAAAGGCATTTTTTAAGCCCACAAGGTTCTGCAGAATGGGATTAGATGGAGGGTGGGAAATGGAAAGTGCATCAATATTAGAGAAGACCGGTGGTTCCCTAAACCCTCAACCTTTCGAATTCGACCTAGAGAGGACCTTGATGCCACCATGGTTAGCGATCTAATAGATCCGGGCTCTAACTCTTGGAAGGCTAACATCATTTCTGCCAGCTTCCACCGTGAGGATGCTGTTACTATTCTTAGTATTCCGTTAAGTCAGTTTGGTTGTGAAGACAGATTGGTGTGGCATCATTCTGCGAATGGGGTTTATTCCGTGAAATCCGGCTATGGGGGTGACAATGGACTTGTTGGTAAATGGTGCTTTGGGTAAGAAGGGCCGAGGTGCCCTTAGTGAACAGCAGCAGCTAAACCAAGTTTGGTCCAGGATATGGCGCCTGCAGGTCCCTAATAAAATCAAGCTCTTCATTTGGAGATGTTGCAGTAATGCCTTGGCTATGCGAAGCAACCTTCAAAGACGACACATGAGGGTTGATAATGTGTGTGGTGTGTGCAATGCGCTGGATGAAACGGAGAACAACCTATTTTTCCGATGTAAATTCAGTCATCTTTTCTGGTTTTGCTCTCCTCTCCATCTGAATTCCCACGAATTGGAAGAAGTTGATTTTCTTGAAAGCTGGGGAAATTTCCATGAGTGTGTCAAGGGTAGGGAAAACGCAGATGAGATATGCCAAGAATTTGCTTTTGGTTTATGGAGACTTTGGAAAAATAGAAACGATGTTGTCTTTAATGGGCTGCATCGCCAACCTCTAGAAGTTGTAGATTTATGGAGGAAAAACATCAATGAATTTAGGGATGCTTTAGCTAGTGTGGAAGGTGACGATTGGGTCAAGGAAGTAGGATCCTTTGCTGCTGCTGCCCGTCCAATCCTTCACTGGCAAAGACCAAAGTACGGGACCATCAAGATCAACACGGATGCGGCCTGGTGTAAGGAAACTCATTGTGCTGGTGTGGGTTGGGTGGGGCGTGACTTTGCCGGGGTGCTCTAAGCTGCGGGTGGCTCGGGTACTGTGCTTTGTCACAGCGCAGCTGCGGCCGAAGCTATTGCGATCCGTACTGCTTTGGCGGCTTGCATTACCCATAGATTCAATCATGTTTTTGTTGAATCTGATGCTAAGTTGATTATTCAAATGATCAGGAAGGAAGTGTCTGCTGACTTTAGCTTGGATTGTGTTCTTGGCGACATCGAGATTCTAGCGCGAAAGTTGACGTCGGTGACGTTCGCATTTGTGCCTAGGGAGAGGGGTGAGCTTAGTCTCATAATGGCTAGCAATAATGTGATCCAATCAGTTGTTTATTAAATATTATTTTCTAATATAAATTCAATAGAGATCGATTTTATTATGTGGATTCAGCTGCTTTAATTGGTTTATCAGGGGTTTCTTTTAGTATGATCTAAGATTATTCATTTACTTCAAATATTTGACTTTCCTTTTGTCAATTTACGCATATAAATTTAAAACATGTAAATCACACGTAGCACGTCATGATTCAAAAAATGTCTTTTGTATGCGCGTGAGCATGTGAGCTCGTGCATGAAGGTTAGTTGGGTGTAAATAGAGGTGTATGCTTCTAATTTGTCTCAATTTTCAATTTTGAAACCCACGCCTTGTCCTTGTGCTTGTCTTTGCCTTTTGCTTTTTGCATCACGACTCCAACAACACTCACATTCCTATTCTAATCTACTGCACAAATATAACAAGTGCTTGGAAAAATCCAATGCCTCCCACATAGAATTGAATCCGCTCCTGATTTTAATGTCCGAAGCTTAAAGATCACCAGATTTATACCGCACAAATTAAATTTGACGGTCTCCATTAACTCATTTCGTAGGCCCATGACATATAAACCAACAACCCTGATTTCTTTTACATACCAATCAACGACCCAAATGTATTGATCCTTAAGCTCCAAACACTAAGGTCCATGGCAAATCCAATTCCCCTCCCTCACTCCACCTAATACCCTCTTAGCATTTCTTATCTTATTAATCTCATATTTCTCTGCATATATAATTAGTCATTAACAGAATGTGTGGCACACACAACTTCCTTGTTTTTGGTGCGTCTATGTTGGGATACGATAGTTTAACTTAGGACTGGTTTGGTATTGCTGTGCTTTGAAAAAAAAATTGTTTCTGCTGTGCTGTGAGAATAAGCTTATTTTTGCTGCTTCACATTTTCAACTTTTTTTCACCCAAAACTACGAAAATAAGCCACTTTTAAATGTTTACCAAACACCTTTTTGAGCTTAACTTTTTTATGGGGATGTGATATCCACACACCATTTTTTACTTCTTTCACACCCTTTTAATTTTCGGCCGTCGAATCGGATGAATTGAAAAATATCAAATGACAGAAATTAACAAGGGGTGTGTAAGAAATAAAAAGAGGTGAGTAGATAACACTCTTTTTTTTATACCCACTTTTTATAAAACTACCTTAGTACCAAACCAATACTTATCCTAGTCTGGGCAATCACTCCCTGGCCGCGGAGTTATTTTTTTCACCGACCTCAAATCCTAAGCGTGATACGGGCTCTGTCATGAATTGCCCTTTTCCAAAGAAGTTTGTTTCTTCACTTCTTATTCTTTATAAAAATGCAAGAGGTTGGTTAGGTACATTCTCTCCGGCATCTCTAATGTCCCCAATTCGACCTTCCCCATTAACGTTTGTTAAAAGAAATTTAAAAAAATAAGTAATAAATAAAGAAGATGGATAAATGGGCAATGAACTTTTGAATGCAACCAAAAACCTCATTGTTTCTGCGCTTTACAAGGCCTACTCAAAATAGTGGCAACACAGATTCAAATACTAATGACATAACTGTGTTACACGATTTGAATAACGTAGCGAATTGAGCATGGAACTGTGGATTTTAAACAAAACAAAATAAACTCCAAACTCACTCCCGAGCAACAAACGAGTGGAATGTGAGCATGGAGTCCAAAATACCACATTCCATCAGTCGATATGTAGCAAAAAGTAGGATAATACTTCTAATGGTACAGATCTAGCAGCATACACAGCTCAACAGAACCATTCTACCAGTTAAGCTGTTTTCAATGCTTGATTTCATCCCTTGATGACGGGTGAGGAACCTCCCTTACCTTTCACGATCTTGGCTTTCTTTCGCCCTCGTTTTTTACCTTTCTTACCTTTCGGTGATGGACCAGTAGTTTTCTTGGACCTGGAAATCAAACCATAAAGAATGCGTTGTCTCAACAGAATTCAAAGGTACTTGAATAGAGAAAAATGAACTTAAAAACTCAATGTTCCAGCTGCTAGTATTACCACAGTGAATAAACTAATTACAATCTAATATTTGTAGATAAGCTTTTCCCAATTTCTTGTGACAATGTGTCCTCCAAATGAGATATAGTTTCATAGGATATGCAGAATAGAGAAACAACTTTCATATTACTTTACTGCTCATATGATCTGCAGAGTAAGGAAATATTAGTGTGTTACTAGAACTTTCTTAAATTTTCGGTAACAGAACTTTATCATGTGCTTAACTTGTCCATCTACTGCTTTCGATCTACATTTTGCAAGCAGTGCAGTATAATACACATGCAAGTACTAAAACAAGGAAACCTAGTGCACTAGTCGTTGGATTTTGAACTGATATTCAACTCTTAGAAAAGTAATTTTTCACTTTTAAATGATGAATATCGGGATTCCATCAAAGTATCTTGCAGCATTCAATACGCTTAAAGGTGTGCTTGCATGCATGTGTGTGTTGAAGGCAGTTAAATCAAGAAACAATGTTTTTCGTTCAGAATAGTTGATCCTAAGATCAAGAAACCAAACTGTATTTTGTCAAATGTGAGTCATATATGCAACCAATCTAATAGAAGTATGATCAGCAAGTTCATTGATCTGGATATTAAGGAATAGAAAGGAACAGAGCAGTTCCTATCATGCATTCGCCCTTTAGACAAGTAGAGCCTGACCAGCATTCTGATCTAAAGGCATTGCATATGTATGCTAATCAACTAACCTCGCATTCGGATCCAAAGCATCCTCAACAGCATGAACAATCATTTTCTTGACCTGTTTTAGGAGGGGCAGTATGGTAAGTCCATCGTAACAAAATGTATCACATATATGATACTCGTGCATATCGCAATATCCTAGTAGCACTCTATACCGTTCAAGACGAAATGAATGCCTAATTAGGTCTCCAGGTAATATTCAAAACAGAAACAAGCAACAAAATTCAACACAGTATCCAAACAAAATCTTAAATTAACACCAAAATTGCCCAACTAAATAAATAGAAAATTTCACGTTTACGCATAGTTTTGTACATTCATATACACCCACCACCAACTTAAGCTTCTAAATAATATTCAAAATAAAAAACATCAATATAGCATCCAAACAAAATCTTATACTAACACCAAAGTCTTATCTTAGATTAACACCAAAATCTCCCGGGTAAATGAATAGGTAAATGCATAGTGTCAAGGACGCTAATTTTAGTCGTAAATCTGAGCATATGAATAGAAAAGTCGTCGTGTAAAGGAAGCTAATTTTAGTCGTAATTCTGAGCATTCATATCAACCCACCAAATCACCAAAGAACCACATGCAACTCAAGAAATTAGAATGGTCTGGTTAACAAAATCTACACGGTCCAACTTTCATAACATGTCAATGTAGCAACAACAAAAGCCTATTTTTACAACAAACAAGACTACATACCTCCAACTTGTCCTCTTTGGCCCTATGATTTGGTGGAAGTTTTCGGAATTCTTCCGTCATCTGGAAGCACTCACTGACATTTTCAGGTGAAACGAAGTCCAATGCAACTTTGATGCATGACTGAAGAAATAAAAGGGTGACTTGTAAGATATATTACACTGGATGTATGTAAACTATTCCATCATACAAACCAATTTCATATTTCACAAACAGAGAAAGGAGAGTTTCATATTGACAATAAAATATTTCCTATCACAATGTGCGTTAGTGAAACTGCTTAATAAGACTCATGTAAGAAAGTCTATTGAAAAATACGAGACAGCAATCTTCAACAGAAGGCTTAAGAAAGAGAAGCCATTTTAAAAAAATTGGTAAGTGAAACAATCAATAGCTCTTGATTTATGATCTAAGTCAATTAATCATGATAGAGCCAAAGTTAGCACCTTTCTTGACATTCCACATAGTCCATATATGCATGAAATACAAGGTTAAATTTCACATAAGCATCACATATCATTGCCGGTATTACACCATCACATAGCCATAGAATGGCTGTGTACTATTCATTGCAACAAAGACTGATATATTGATGGCATAAACAAAGGCCTTCCAAAGAGAAGAAATGTGTCTAAAATCCCAAATGTAAAAGAATCTCAACAATCTAATATTTCATAGCATCAACAGAAAAAATCAAAACAGTATAATAAATAAAACAAACAGATAGAGCATCAACTACCCAAGAAAAAGTAAACCTCAATATACGATTTATGCTTGTAATACAAGTTACCTTCAAGTTTCTGACTTGATGCGGACAGCCTGCAGGAATAAAGACAGCGTCCCCAAGTTTTTGGATAAACGTCCACGGTTCAATTCCTAGTAGAGAGCATTTAAACATATCATACAAAACTTGAATACAAATACACACATGATTTATAATAAGATCACTTGCAGAAAGAAAAATTTAAGTGTGGGAGGGAAAAAAAAAAAGCAAGTGCATGCCTGCATGGAGGGTAATATTACTTGATTGGCCTTAGCAATCGATTCTATTATTCAACTTATTAAAGTTGAAAGCGTACAAGAGTAAGTTTATCCTCTTTGGTTCACAAAGAGGGTTACCTTAACATAGATAAGTATACTGTGAACTAACCGTATTCTTCCTTTAGCTTCTTTTTATGCTCCACGGTCAGATAAAAGGTTTGATCATGTATGGGATGAATAACCTACACCACCAAAAAAGACAATAAATACTGTAGAACCCAAAGAGAAAAGCTTTGAAAGGCTAAAGATTCTAAAAACATAAAAAAATAAACCAAACGCTATTTGTCTGCAATTCACCTAAAACCGTTTTATCTTAATTACAAAACTTCCTGTGAATTGTGGGCATACAAAAGACTGCAACATAATGTCATAATTGATAATTTGAAATAAAAATAATGATCATGTAAAAGCCCAAACCATTATTATCCCAGCTTCACCTCCAAGAGAGAAGAATTTTTTTATTAATAACTGTTGCTAAGCAATTTACCTGCTGCAACGGACAACAGTGTGTATGCCTGAATTCCTTAAAGTGCTTCCTGAGATATTCTTGCAGCTTAGGAACATCCTGTCTCCGGAAAATGTCCCACAAAGCACCTCCCTCAGCTTCAATTGACCCTTCCAACTTATTCACACTGTTTCGCGAATCCTCACAATTTTCACCATTTTCATCATGATCTATTTTTTCCTCCACACTCTGAGACCACTTTGAAATATCTCCATCATGCTGAACAGTTGGTTCGTCGGACTCCTGAACTGATGTACCACTATCTGGATTGTTACTCTCCACACAGTCAACCCGAGTCTGACAATTCCCAAAAAGTTCCCTTTGGTCTTGCTCAAAATGTTTTTTCTTCAACTCTTCTATAGTGGCAAGCTGCTTAGGATTAAGAGTCACTTCAGTGGTATGTGTCAAAACATTGACCTGAAACAGATAATTAGTGGCAAAAATATGATTAAAACTATATGGTAAACAAAAGTTAAAGACATGAGTCTGCTAAAAGTTGGATCCAAAAAATTCAACAATGACTCAAACTAGAAAAAGAAAAGCAAAAGTATCAAAGATCCAAAAATTGAACTATGACAAACAAATGAAGCACAGTAGTAGAATCCAAGATAAGGAAACATACTGCATCCGACATATCACAATGAAGCTTCGTTACAGAATCTCCACGTCCAAGCTCCTGTGCAACACCATAAGCTATATATGTCTTAGGCCCCATGTCTGGCTTTACATATTTATCAGGCAATTTGGTAGCAATGTTCAAATAACCGTTTCTAGGATGAGTATATTCCTTGAATGGCAAACAATTT
This sequence comes from Malus domestica, assembly GCF_042453785.1. NCBI lineage: Eukaryota > Viridiplantae > Streptophyta > Magnoliopsida > Rosales > Rosaceae > Malus > Malus domestica. The sequence continues at coordinate 1,490,444 of NC_091666.1, forward strand.
ATAAACTCGGCACCATGACGAGGAAGGCGCTTCTCAAATAAAGTAGACGGTGGCCAATCTTTCAGTTTCAGAATCTGGGGCCACTTTTTCCAGTCAAACCGACCTTGCGAATACCCAGTAAAAAATTGGTGTATATTGATATCCGCCTGCATTCCATCACAAGTTCATAACACTTATCAAACTCAAATCAATAACCATAAAACATTTCAGTTTTTTTAACAGAGTAATGGCAATAATTGTGGACAAAAAGTGGAGAAAACTAATGAGCAACAAACAATGTGAAAACCCTTTTGGCTCTTAAAAAGAAACAGTTTAAGAAGGCTCAATAAACCAGTGGCAATGAATATTCCCTTTAACATCAATCTGAGGAAGGTTTGTGATTCTAACAACTTGCAAAAACAGGGTTTTTACCTTTAAAATATATATTATATTTCTCCACAGCTAAATTAACAAATTCCTCTGTTTAAAATGAAATGGAGGAAGAAAATTCACTCAACTCCTACATTCGATGACACTTGAAACTCAATAAAGAATATGACTCCAGATTCGAGGTCAACTTTACGAGATGGCAACCAGTTGAATCACTACATTTAAAAAGTAACAGCACATCAGGCACCGTTTTAAAAACTGATTAAGGAGATCTGAATGGAAGTTTTTCCGAAGAATTATAACTAAAGGAACACATTTAGATCCCCTGCCTAATTGTTTAGTTAATTAGCCTTTTCATTTAGGGCAATTTCAGATGACATTTATTTCGTACATGGTTTGTTTTGCTGAGTAGATAAGTTTATAAATGAGTTGTTTCACATTAAATTCATTTGAGAAGAGAACAAGATTTTCTAAGAGCATGCTAGAATGGTGTTCATAATTTTCAAACCATCTGACCAATACTATTTCCTGTTCAGAATGTATAAAAGGTCGTACCCAGTGCACAAGGCTCCCGCTTTACGCAGGGTCTGGGAGAGGTGAATGTTGGCTAGCCTTACCCCCATTTATGGAGAGGCTGCTCCCAAGTCTCGAACCCGAGACCTGTTCAGAATGTATAAGAAACAAAAAATACTTGAAAGTTGAAACTCATGAACCATAGGCAACGCAATACGTATTCTAAGAAATTGTGGTAGACTTTAGACCCTTGACCAGTAAGATGTCTATCCTTGCTTGTTCAGGCAGGAAGGAAGTAACGAAAAAATCCCCATAAAATTTATACTTTTAAAGTCAGAGAACAACTAACCTCACACCAATCCAAGCAGTCGATAGTCTTGACATCCAAATGTTGACCATGCTTTATATGTTGCATTTGACGACAAGCCCGCCACATGACGAATGGCTCCCAGCTTAAGCCTAATGTAGTTTCGAGCACATTGCTCACAATTACAGGCTCACCCTTAACCCAATGGCACTGGAAATGCTTCAGATCCTCATGCTGGATATCTACAGCCCTTGGACAGTACAAGTAGTTATCATCCGAAGCATCTCTAGAAGCCGCTTTCCTTATTTTAGTGCTTGAGTTAACATCATCAACAGATTTGAGACATGAACACATCCCTGCACCAGTTTCACTTGCATTCATAAGTTTGTAAGTTTTGTCTATCTCTTCTGCTTTCTTTACCAACTCCATGAGGTGATTTTCGGGAAACAAGCATCTCAATTCTAATATACCATCACCACAACCACCCATGTCCTTCGGAGGACAAGAAATACTTCCATTGTCATTTGGTTTCCACTCAAATGTTGATCTAACAGAAGACTTGGGGCTAGCTTCCAAAGGCAGTTTCACTTTTACCTCCTCCCCATGCAAATAGTCTAGGCCTCGACTCACATATTCCATAATCATTTCTTCCCCACCTCCCTGCAAGCGTCCATCTCGAATCTCCCCACAACAGATAAGGCAGAGGTCATATGAACATCCAGGACAGCTTCTGTGAAAGTCAAAGATAGAAGTTTTGCAGTTGTTGCTGACAAAGAAAAAATAAACAACAAAGTTACTATCAAATGAGCAAAAAAACTACAGAATATATGCAACACGGTAATATGTTCCTGGTAAAGGTTCTACCAAAACACACGCTCATCAGGATCTACATCTGACTTTTTTGTCTTTAGCTCCAAAGGGGATATCCCTGTCCCAAAGAACATCCAAAATCAAATTAAAACAATAATAAAAGTTCCATTAATATTGTGTGGTAGGTCTCAGATGGGATGAGTGAGACAGTGATTACTTCTAATCTCAGGCATCAATGAGAAACAATCCCAGCCAAGGACAGCAATAACATCCAATATCCCTGATTTCATAAATGATTGCAACCTATTGAGAGTAATAAGTCTCTCTTTTGAATGTGTGGCAATATTATCTGCAGCATACCTCTTGGCCCAATAAAAGATACAACATCTGTATTCATGTGAGCTCATCTTCTAACCAGCCCCCCCCCCCCCCCGCGCCTCCCCCAACAAAAAAAGAAAAAGAAAAAACACACACGCACACAACAGATTGTATTCATGTATGCACACATATTTTAACAACTACAATGTAAGTTTAAACTGTTCGATTAAGTACACCTTGCCTCAAAATCATAACAAAAGATGATTAGAAACAAGAGTTATTCCTCTAATGAGTTACCAGAAAGAAAATACCTTGTCTTGTAGCCTCGATCTCCATCTCCGTCACTTGTTCAGCATTAAGTCTTTTCAAAAATGGAAGCAAAGTATGGATCAAATACTTAGAGTGCTCAACTTTCTCCTCCTTGGTAACTTCAAATTCAGGGTAAACATCCTGCATTAAAAACCAAAACATTTTATAAAAACTTCACTTGTGTATGAAATGAAACAGATCAACTGAAAAAAGCCAAAGTTCAGGAGCTTTGCACAAGGAGAGGAAGCTCACCTTCTCAGACTGATAATCTAAGCGCAAGCATGCTTTGCAATTGCAATTTTTTCGGCATACTGGACAAGATTCAGCAATGGCATCCTCTGATGTATAAGGGTACCTATAAATACAAAAATACAATAAATACTAAATAAAAATTAAAAAATTAATGCAACGAGAAAGTTGGCATTTCAGTCCAACATAATTGGAGATTTACAACCAGACATACCCGTAAACCTCTAATTCCAGATCCAATCCAAATGCACCCCAGGTTTCATCCATTAAAATATGATTTTAAAACCCTTGTTAACAAATCTTTATGTTTGTTACAGAAAAGTCTATTCTGAAACTCGCCTTATATAACTATTATTTTTGCAATGAACACATTATTCCATCACCAATCAATTAAGATGTAAACTATAACCCCTTTGTCCTTTTGAAACCAAATCAAACATCATTTACTGGATTCTACTCATACAAACTCACTCCAAAAGAGGGTGGTTAGTCCAACAAAACGAACTCAAACAACCCAGCACCTTTAGTAAATCAGAATAATACAAATATAGAGCAGATAAATGCATACCAGTTCTGTATGCAAGGAATACAAAATCGCTTCCTCTTACACTCTTTGCAGCGAACTACCCGGCCTTTGTCATTCCTCTGACATTGATGGCACATCAACGAAACCTCCTCAACAAACTGTTAAAATCCATAACGACAATCATTATAAATCACAACAGTGACAACAAATGACATAAACATAGAATGTGCAGATTTCTTACTTTCTTGGACTGCTTATTTACTTTTCTTTCTTCCTGGTTCGGAGGATCCTTGACGCCCCTAATTGAATAATCTGCTCTCTTGCTTCTTCGCAAACCTTCTTTCTCCACATCGGTGTCATCAGAATGCCAAACTTGTTCATCTTCTTCGTCCTCCCTACCCCCATTATCACGTTTTTTAGGGGCCCTATTTCCATTGTCTCCTCTGCCTTCTTCCGATTTAAACTCATCAACTACACCATTCCCTTCCAAACCAACAGTTCTTCCCTTTCCCTCTACAAATCTCAACTTTTTCCGACCTCTTCCACCGCGCTTCTTCACAGAAGCACGGCCATTGTGTCTGCATTCGTCCCCGCTTTCGTGCTCATCCTTCTCCAAATACTCCACCCCCAAATTTCTGCTTCTCTTGCTTCGACGTTGCGCTCCATTCTGATTCAATTCAACTCCTTTAGCTTCCTCCCCGTGTGTTCCATTATGATTTCCCAAAACGCCCTCCTCCTCCGCCTCCCCTTCCTCCTTGGCGGCAGAAGCACCTCCGTCGCCGCCTTCCGCGGCCTTCACAGCCTCCAAATCAGTCTTCCTTTTCCTACCGCGCTTCTTCTTCTCAGTCATAGCAGCAACTACTTCCACTTCCATTTTCAACCCTTCACTCTGATTCTCCAAACCCACCTCCTCCGCCTCTAAAGCACCATCCTTTTCGACACTGGTGGTGGACCCATGATTTTCCGGCACCATTCTGGGTCTTCCTCTCCCTCTGCCTCTCCCTCTTCCTCTTCCCCTCGCCATCACAGACACAAATCCTCAACTCTTTCTCTCTACTCTGGCTCTGGAAAGGAAAGCAAAAAGTGTGTTGTTTGCTTGTGGGAGAACTCAAAGAAACCTATTTATGGGAACCTTAAATGTCTCCCGGTTATTAAGGGGTTATGCGGGGGGCAGAGAGAGAGAGTGGAAAGTACCGAAACGATGGGTCGGTCAGTGCCCCAGTTTAAACTTCAAAACAAAACAGTGGGTGGGAGAGGAGAGAGAGACACACACAGAGAGGGAGGGCGGGGGAATTTTGAAAAAATGGCGCCACAGCTAAAATCCCATGAGGGATATTTTAACCTGTGATTTGAGTGCGGTAATTATTTTGGGAGGGAAGATGATATGGCCATGGAAACGCAGTCCAATGCCCTAACACTGTCGTCAAACCTAGTCATCGCCCTACGGGAACTGTAGTGCAGACCTAGAAAAGTACACACTCTTGTAAAATACAGAGAGACGTGAGTTTTCAATTTGCTTTTTATTTTTTTTACTTTTCTTCTTATATTCAATTTGCTCCAGTGCCCTGATTACTTACAAATTATGTCATATTTCCTTTCAAAAAAATTTGTTATTTTTAAGGGTACAAGATGATATTTACTAAATCATAAGTTAATCCGCAAGTAATTTGTAGTTCAGCTTGTTAAAAGTATTCGTTCATGGATTCAAAATTCTGTGTTCAAATCTCGCTTTTCATAATTTAAATAGTTTTATCATAATAAATTTAATTACAAAAGAATCTTCTTCATAATATTAAGAATATGTTGTGAGACTAAATTATAAAAGTGAGAGAGAGAGAGAGAGTACGATAATAAATGATAAAATTAAAGAATAAATGATTAAAAATTCATCACATAATTTTAGGATTTGTGACGTCTAGGTCATCACAAACTAACTTATAATTAGCATTTGAGCTTGAGAATATGTGAGGAATCACGTCATGCGTACAAAAGTATAGGTGGCGAATTGCAAATTCATCACACTTTAGGTACCGTTTGGTACGTGGAACGAGACGGAACAGAGTGGGATGAGACGTTCCGTCCCACGTTTGGTGTGCCTAAAACGGGTGGAACGCGTTATTCCACGGGACGAGTTTTGGGTGAATTTTTGTTCTGCCTCACCCCCTGGAACGACTCGTTCCATATCTGCAGAACACAAAATTATAACATCTATGTCTCCTTCTTCTTCCTCTTTGTTTCCATCCTAGGGGATCTTTGCTCTCTCTCTGTTCCGTCCCGTCCCGTCCCATTCCATTATGTCACGTCATGTCTGTATATCAAACGATACCTTAGGTGACGAGCCTTTTGACAATGAAATTCGTCACAAATAACCATTATGTGATGAATTTTTAGTATTCTATGACGCTTTGCCATCTTTTTTTTTTTTTTTTTTTGTAGTCATTGTATGTGTATCACATTCATGAGTTATACTTAACTCAAAAATAAGAATCATTATGATAACACTCAGATTTTTTGGCTCTATAAAAATTTAATACATTTATTATTAGTATCATACTCAATTTTGTAGTCTACCAAAAAAAGGCCTTATAAACCACAAGATAAACACATCTGGCAAATAGGCGTACAAAACTAAATAATAGCAAATGGGAAGAGACCATGTAAATATTCAATACACAATTTTTCTCTCGCTATTATCGATTAATTGAACCAAATTAAACACTTTTTTTTTTTTGACAAACAATAGATTTTGTTAGATTAGATATTAGATTAATCACTGATAGGATTCGAACTCACACCATCATGCAAATGCTCAACTCCTTTCCATCACTATAGTAAAGGGTTACTTGCTACCAAATTAAACACTTTAAATTCTTTAGATTTCACTTATTAGGAATTATGATTTGGAACTCAATTCTCAAAACTTGTAAATTATTAACACTCACAATCTACAACTAATCGATCAATCAAGAAATAGTAATGGTAGAAAGACTAAATTTGGAGATTGAAATTGCAAACTAAATGATGTGTCACCAATAGAAATGAGAACGTCTATCAATGCTTAAGTAATAAACCAATCATCAAATTCCATGTCTTTTAGTCTCTAAACTGAGTGTCCCTAGCATTACTCATCAATAAAAGGTCCACTCAAAGACTCTCTAAGAGCACCTCCAGCGGGGGAGGTTGCTCGGGGGCCAGTGGGTCAAACAGTAGCAAATTGCTGGGGGGATGACCTCCAGCGTATGGAAGCCCGAGCGACAGGCGAGGCCCGAGGAGCAGGCCCGTCGAGGATTGCCAGCCCGAGGGCTGCGTCAGGCGCGTGCGTTTCACGCGTGCGTGGGCGCGAGTCGTCCGACAAAAAAACAGGGCAGGGGCCCGCGATTTCAGTTTTGAAAAGTTACCGTTGGGGAAGCCACGTGGCTTCCCCATGTCCGTTTGATTGAAACAGTCCTATTTTATGGGCCGTTGGATTTCCAACGGTAAAAAACATTTAAAAATCTAATTTAATTTCATCCGTTTGATCTAAGATCAACGGTCCACGTTATTAGGCTTTGTAAATTAAAAAAAAAAAGAAAAAACAGTTTAAAAATCTAAAATGTTACCGTTGTGACACGTGGCACAATCTGGAGTGTTGGAATTTAAATTTTTTTAAATCCAACGGCAGAGATTAATTAGGTGAATAAAAATTAAAAAAAAATGTAAAAAAATTCTTAAAAATCCGAAAAAAAATTATGAAAAATTATAAAAAATTTTGATTTCACTTCACCTATAAATACCTTCTCATTATCTTCTACCCTACACCACAATTTCATATTTTCTCAACTACTTTCAACCACATTCCTATCTTTCTTTCAAAGTTTCAATCCAATTTTTTTCCAACAAAATGACTACTCAACCAGGTACGAATTGGACGCTTCTTGAAGATGTTGCGTTGTGTACTAGTTGGGTTCAAGTTACTCATGATTCGATTACGGGTAATGAGATGCAGTTGCGAGAAATGTGGAGTCTTATTCATACCAATTATCTTGAGAAAATGGGTGGGCAAAGAACTAAGGAATCGATGTCCAGTCGTTGGAAATTACTTAGTCAATCGTTTAGTACGTGGAGAGACGCCTTGGCACAAGCTAGTGGTAATCTTCGAAGTGGGGAAAATTTAACGGATCAGGTAACAATATATTATTTATTTGTTAGCTACTTTCATTATATTTATTTGTTTGTATTATTTATTTGTTATCTTCTTTCATTATAATTATTTGTTAGCTACTTTCATTATATTTATTTGTTTGTATTATTTGTTACCTACTTTCATTATAATTATTTGTTAGCTACTTTCATTATAATTATTTGTTTGTATTATTTATTTGTTACCTACTTTCATTATAATTATTTGGTTGTATTATTTATTTGTTACCTACTTTCATTATAATTATTTGTTAGCTACTTTCATTATATTTATTTGTTTGTATTATTTATTTGTTACCTACTTTCATTATAATTATTTGTTAGCTACTTTCATTTATAATTATTTGTTTGTATTATTTATTTGTTACATACTTTCATTATAATTATTTATTTGTTACCTATTCTCATTATAATTATTTGTTTGTGTAGGAACTTCAAGCACAAGCTTGGTATGGTGCCAAAACCAAAAGCAAAAACAAAACATTCACCCGGTTTGAATGTTGGAATATTGTCAAAGATTGTCCTAAATTTAGAGTTGTGCATGTCGGTCCAGAAGTTTTCATGAACAGCACCCCTCTACACTCTACACCTGAGCATGCCTCGCATGATCATGATGAAGATGATGAAGAAGTGCCTGAAACGCCCCCCGTTGAACAAGCGTCGGGGTCGACCCGTTATCCAATTAGGCCTCAAGGTAAGAAGGCTTCAAAGAGAAAAGGTAATGCTTCCAAGAATGATTATGCAAAGTATATGGAAGATCTTGCCCGCCAAGGTGAATTGAATTTGGCCCGGGAAATGGCTAAATTTGAGGCTGATAAGGCTAGAGAGGATGCAAAAGCTGCAGCTTTTGAGAGAAAATTTGAAGCTGATGAGAGAGAAAGAGAACTACTTCGGCAAGAAAGGGAACATAGAAGAGAAGAAAGAATGGCTGAACGAGATCGTGACATTATGAAGGAGCCTTTAGAAGGGAAGTCTCCAGACTCTAAATATTTTTGGAAGTCAGAGAAAGCGGATGTGTTGCGAAGGAGGCGTGCAAGAGAAGCGAGAGCAAGAGGAGATGGTCCTAGCACCACAAGAGAAGATTATCCTAGCATGACAAGAGAAGATCATCCTAGCACCACAAATTGGTTAGGTGATGGTTATCATCCATTCACGAACCCATAATTTTCCAATCAATTCGGGTTGTAATTTCTTATTCGGGTTGTAATTTCTTATTCATTGAATAGAGTACTTTATGTTGTTTCCAATTTATTGAACTTAGTACTTTATTCAAAACACATTTAAACACACCAAATAAAATAACATCAACACACCAAATAAACACACCAAATAAAAACAAACACCAAATAAAATAAAATTACATTTCAACTCACTAAATGAACTAAAAAAACACACCACATAAAATAAAATAAACACACCAAATAAAAACAAACACCAAATAAAATAAAATTACATTTCATCTCACTAAATGAACTAAAAAAACACACCACATAAAATAAAATAAACACACCAAATAAAATAAAATTACATTTCAACTCACTAAATGAACTAAAAAAACACACCACATAAAATAAAATAAACACACCAAATAAAAACAAACACCAAATAAAATAAAATAAAATTACATTTCAACTCACTAAATGAACTAAAAAAACACACCACATAAAATAAAATAAACACACCAAATAAAAACAAACACTAATGAACTTAAGTATCGTCAGCACCCCTCAATTCCCACTGGTGCTCTATCAAGTCAAGTTGGCGGGCATTGTGCATATTTGATCTTTGAAGTGCAGTATATCGTTGGATGATCCTTTCATTGTAACGTCCATCCCTTTCTAATGGCTCATGTTGCACGGGCTCATCGGTGGCGTCATGAGCACAATATATACGTGTTCTTGAATTGTTCATCGTGTCTGGCTCATATTCATCAACGGCTTCATAATCGTACTCATCTTCCACAATCATGTTGTGAAGAATGATGCACGTCATCATGATGGATCGAAGCGACTCTACATCAAACAATCTGGCAGCACCCCTGATGATCGCCCAGCGAGCTTGGAGGATACCGAAACAACGCTCCACATCCTTCCTGCACCCTTCTTGACATCTTGCAAAGTGTTTTTCCTTTGCACTGCGCGGACGTGGCACTGTTTTGACAAATGTTGACCACCTTGGGTAAATGCCATCAGCTAGGTAGTATGGCCCGTCGTACATACGTCCATTGACCTCATACGTGACTTTTGGTGCATTTCCTTGCAGGACATCGTTGAACACTGGGGATTGGGCAAGGATGTTGAGGTCATTTTGAGCTCCCGGAACCCCGAAAAAGGCGTGCCAAATCCATGTATCAAAAGATGCCACCGCCTCCAAAATGATACTTTTTGATCATTTTCTGTCCCCATAAGCGCCTTGCCATGCACTTGGACAGTTTTTCCAAGTCCAGTGCATACAATCAATGCTTCCAATCATCCCTGGAAAACCTCGCATCTCGCCTTTCTTCAGAAGCCTTTGCAAGTCCATATGAGTAGGTCTCCGGAGGTACTCTGCGGTGTAGATAGATTCGATTGCCGAACAAAACCTCATGAGGGACTCAATAATGGTTGATTGTCCCATCCTCGTTATCTCGTCCACTTGGTCTGCAGCTGCTCCATATGCAAGCATCCGCAAGGCAGCAGTAATTTTTTGCTGAGGCAGGAGACCCATAGCACCAAAAGCATCCGGCTTTTGCACAAAGTAAGAATCATGGTTGCAAACAGCGCCCATGATTTTGTTGAACAAATGTCGTTCCATTTTAAAACGACGTCGGAAGTATGTTTCAGGGAATGCACTGTTACGGACAAAATAATCGTCCAAGAGCTCCTGACCTCGTCGTTGCCTGTTTCTATCAATGTTTACAGCACGGTTGGGCCTGCAGATATGAGCCACAGCTTGGACGACTCGACGGGATTGTGAGGCTCCTGCCATTCTTGATTCGTCATCTCTCCGTCTACGCTCGTCATCCTCTTCCATCTCATTTTGGGCCCAATCCCTAACATTGAACATTCCTTGTGATTGGTTAAACAATTCTTCCTCTTCTTGCTCGATTTCCCACATCATCTTTGAAGAAGAAGAAGAAGACATTGTAAAAAGGAAGCAGAAACTATGAATAATGATAGGGATTTTGGTGAAGAAGGAAGCAAAAACTATGAATAATGATAGGGATTTTGGCGAAGAAGGAAGCAGAAACTATGAATAATGATAGAGATCTTGAGAAAATTGGTGTGAGATTTATGAGGATGGATGGGGGATTATATGGAGGATTTAGAAGGGATTAGGTTGTAGATAATGCCACGTGGCATGCCGTCATTCGTTAAAAATCTGGTGGAAATCTATCCTCAAAGATTGTAATCGGATTGTGACACGTGGCACGACGTGATTGGTTAAAAATCTTATCAGAAATCCATCACCAATAATTGTCTTTTCAGATAATGACACGTGCCTTGACACAACGATTAAAAATCTTATCGGAAATCCATCACCAATAATTTTCTTTGCGGATAATGACACGTGGCGCAACGAGAACGATTAAAAATCTTATCCGAAATAACAAATATAATTATTTTGAATTATTTTATAAATACAAAAATACAAAAATTTTATTGCTATTGGCTTTTCGGATAATGACACGTGGTGCAACGAGAACGATTAAAAATCTTATCCGAAATTACAAATAAAATTATTATGTATTATTTTATAAATAAAAAAATATTAATATTTTATTGCCAATTGCCAGGGCTATTCAGTGCAGGGGTGGAGATGCAAAAGGCAATTGACAGGGGAATGCACTATTCATTAAGGGCAGTTACTGTTCACTAGGTGGATTAAATAGTGAATTGCCTGGGGGGAGGGCTCCTACACTGGAGTTGCTCTAATGATCAAGTCAATATAAGTGTCTAGAATTCAAATAGTAGACTTGAGAGCGTATGTATCTCGTACCTTTGGTGATAACCCTAACATGTGTATTTATACTTACACTAATAAGAGAATAGTCCTTGTAAGGATAGTAATCTATGAATAATTGAAGGAATCCTAGAGGGAACATAAGGAGAGATTTATTTTTGACACGCCCGACCCTGATATTCACCAAACACCAGGGTAGGCACGTGGTGGCCGTCACCCGAAGGTGACGAAGCCATATTATGATGCATGAGAACTAGAAACAATTAACCGACATAAATAAAACTTGTAAATTTAATTATAATGAATATGCAATCGAGAAACGTATTCAGAGCATACAACTAATATGAGACACTAAAAATGAATAATATAAAATTGAATGAACAAAGAGATGGGTCCTACACCGAGAGGACTCGAATATACCGATGCAGGAGTGCCTTGACACTAGGATTGTACGCCTTGAATCTAAGTCTTGAGGGGGCGCAAAATAAAACATGAGTGGACCAAGTTGATATATAAGTAATACTAAAACAGTTAATCTTTAACGTACTAACCTCTAGGTTTATAAAACTTGTATAGGATAATAAGTAATAAAATTTTCCGAAAACCCTAGCATGCCATAAAACCTTTCATAAAACATATATCGCATATACTGTGCTTGGTAGTAGTAGTACAGGGTATATATAAATATATATATATATATATATAAACAAATATCTTCATTCGCCCGAAGGCACTACATCTCTCGACCGAACCCAATATAAATGTATCATTCGCCCATAGATGTAGGCAATATCAATCACCCATAGGCATATCATATAAATAACCACTAAGTACTTAAAAACATTAACATAATATTTCTACTATATATAAATCTATCTTAATCGGAGTTTAGTAGCTAAAATGTCATATCGTAAAACCACGTTTACAAGTATGTATATAGTCATCCATCATATATACCACAAGGAACGTAAAGTCGATAAAGCATGATAATTCATAAATGCATGAAACCAATTTACTCATAAACTTTTCATAAAACGTAGACATAAAATCATGTTTTTCATGTATGCATTTCTAATAGTAAAATATGCACTTTATAAGGGGTCCACTCACAAATACTTCGTCATCGAAGAGCCATGCGAAATAGGAAGGATGAAAACACCACTAACAAACGTACCTAAGCACATAAAGTGTACCGATTAATAAAACTCTATTCAAACGATTGAATTTTGAAAAACGGAGTACAAATTTGGAATCCGGACACTGAAATTAGTTTGGGAGGGTTCTCAGTCGAAACCCGAAAAAGTCAACCCAAAGTCAAAGTCAACGATCAACAGTCAAAGTCAACGGTAATGTCAAAGTCAACAGGTCTGGTCTAGGTCATGGGTTTAAGTTTAGGCTTAGTGGGTTTGGGCTTGGGCAATTGGGCTGGGTAATTGGGTCATAATTATAAACTTGGGCTTGGTAGCCTGGCCCAAAGGGTTTGGGTTAGGCTGGCTACAAGATTGGATCTTGGATCTGGGTTTCAGGGTAATCGGACCGGGTCGACTTAGTTTCAAGCCAAGGTTTGGCCGGTTTCTGGGTACAAATTCAAATGCTCATAACTTCATCGATACTTAACCAAATCGAGTGATTCAAAAACCAAAGTTGTAGTACTCAATGAGATGAAGCGTATGGTACCTTGCACTACGGCTAACTCGCTGTGGATTAGCCAGAAAATGCCTCGAAAGTGGCGGTGCTTGCCAGAAATTGGGTAAACTTTAAACGTTCATAACTTATTCCATACTCAACTAAATCAAGTGATTCAAAAATAAAAATCATACTTCTCAACGAGACGAAGAGAATGGTACCTTTCTAGATGGCTAACTCACCGTGGTTTGGTCAAAAAATGGCCTGAAAAGTCACGGCCCGACTTGGTTTCAATCTCGACAATCCGGAAGGAAGTTTGAGGTGAGTTTGGATGTTCTAGGCTCGCGAGGACGAGATGAAGCTTGTGGTGCTTTTGGTTTGGGTGGTGGTGGGAGTGTTGTCGTTGTTGTTGCTTGTAATGCCCTCGGGGAATACCGGTTTTCAGAGAGAGAATGAGAGGGCGGTGAAGGAGTTATGAGAGAGAGTGTTATAAAATCAGAAAAAGGGGGAGGGGTCACGGGTAGAAAGGGATAAGGGGACCAAAATCCCCAAGTGGGTCCCACAAGGCACACAAAATAAGGCCCATAAAGCAACCATTTAAAAAATATCTTCCAACCTAGGTGAAATTACCAAATTGCCCTCAATTCCAAAATCTGTAAAATTATTTCGGGACGGGTTGTTATAATTTTCCTCCTAGAATAATGATTGCATGAGACGCATGCTAATCTTATCATAACAGGGATTCCCAAGATATCCGAGGATGTATACCTAATCAAGGTTTGAATAGGTTTCCCATTCTTGGATGACAAGCAAGTCTTCCTTGAAGAGACAAATCTCCCTTACCAATTTGGAGCCTATCAAAGTGCCTTGCTCCGATAGCCCAATCTAGAATACCTAATTCGTATCACATTAGTCACTCCATAATACAATGGCCCTTCGGGTTGTCTTGTGCACCACATGTCAGGAAACTAAAAAATCATGGTCTCAAAGACATCAATTTGCATCCACATAAACGTTACTAAGACCTCAATTTGCATTCACATAAACGATACTTGGACGTGTAATATTGTGACGATCTTGTTTACACATGCTCAATGCAACGTCAGTGACCCAAAACCTTTAGCAACACAACCCATAAAAATTTCACTAAAATTCACTTCATATACCGGGGTTGGGGTACAATTTGGTTGTGTTGTCTTTAGTTGAAATCAGGGTGTTGGACGTTTTGACATTTCAAAATGAAGAAAGAGAAGAGCGAAGGCAGATTAGGTTTAGGCTAGAGAAGGGTGAAGCGTGAAGGACATTGAATTTTTTGACCATGATTTTTTTCTTTGTTCAGTTGAAATGGTTATGTTAGGAAAGGAAGAAGGGAGATGGGTGAAGACAATACAAAAAAGGAGATGTGAGACAATCTAGTATATATATGTTAACCTATAAATGCGAAGTTTTATGTTTGATTACAAGAAAATGACGTTCGAAAAGCGTTAGGTTCTCACCTTAAAAATATAGCATCCCCCTGTGTGAGAGATGCACATGTCTTGTTATTTGCGAATAAGGTATCTTGACCAAATAAAATAAAAGATCGGAACCTTTCAATTTATCAACTTTCATTTGGGGATAGTAAAATTAGAGATCATTTAACATCCAAAAGCATCAAATAAATTGATGGTTTATCATGAATATGTTACTTGGTACCTACACCGTCAATTTGTTTTATATATTTGTATGACTAATGATCTCCGATGACAAAAGAGGAATGCAAGTATGTTATTCTCAATGTGGAATGATCTACGATTACAAATGATTTTCTATAGGAGTGATCTTCAAATGAAGATCAAAAAATTGAATGATTTTGATTACAAAATATTTACGATTAAGGTATGCTATTCTCAATGTGGAATGAGCTCATCCCCAAAGAGGAATGCAAGTATTATCCTATCGCAAAAACGCTAATTATTTCAGCAACCATATTTCGAAAGTGAAATTCACCTATTCTTTCAAAAAAAAAAAAAGGTCACATTATTAAAGGCTCGTTTGAAAAACATTTTAAAATGACTGAAAGCATTTTAAAAGTAAATATTTTGGAGTTCAAAAGTAATTAAAGTGCTTCATGCAATAAACACAAATTTAATGATCCTTACAAAAATACTTTAAGTGATTTTTGAAGTCAATTCTTAGTAAAAATATAAAATAATTTTAGAAAAATAAGTTAGAAGCAGTTCAAGTAGCACAAACACATGGAAGCACTTCAACTGAAAAGAGTGTCAAATTCTGAAAAAAGCACATAACGAAAGAAGCTGTATCAGCGACCGAGCAGCGGACATAACTTTTGGCGTTGAGAGGTGCACATTCAAATTATATGCCCTTTTCCGGCCTTCACTTCGAAAAACATGAACGACGACGACAGTCTCCGCCACGATCTGGACCCACAAAGCGACCACAGCTCCGATTACCTCCCTCACCCCCACCATTCGTCCCACCCTATCCAACCCCAACAATCCCACCCTCAGCCCCAGCCCCAGGCCCGCCGTCCCCGTGGCTTCGCCGCCACTGCGGCTGGCTCAGCGGGTCCCACCAGTCCCTCCTCCACCCCCACCACTAACAAGGGCAAGAGGGAGAGGGAGAAGGAGAAGGAGCGCACCAAGCTTCGAGAACGCCTCCGTCGATCCATCACTAGCCGGATGCTCGCCGGCCTCCGCCAATACGGCAACTTTCCGCTGCCTGCGCGTGCGGACATGAACGATGTGCTCGCAGCCCTCGCACGTGAGGCCGGCTGGGTCGTCGAGCCCGACGGCACCACTTACCGCCACTCTCCTCCTCCCTCCCAAATGGTCCGTACATCCCATTTCTAAGTAATTCATTTTTTGATTTTCGGAATTAGGAATTAGGGTCAATTTAAGGGACTCAAAGTTTGTCGAAAATGGTGACAGGCAGCGGCGTACCAGAACCCCATGGGTATGAGGTCGGTGGAGAGCCCAGTTTCATCAGGAGTAAAAGCAACGAACCCATCATCAATGGCGAGAATTGATGAGAGCTTGTCACCGGCATCCCTTGATTCTGTAGTAATTGGAGAGAGAGACACCACAGCCACAGCCACAGCCACCGCCACGGTCACTGCCGCCACCAACAACTCCGTTGAATGCTTGGAAATGGAGGCTGGTGATCAGCTCATGCATCACCTTTCCAATTCCATCAGTTCCGGGGACCATGGCATTCCCACCACTGCCTTGGCTTATGTTCCTCTCTATGCTGCCCTTGCCGTGAGTCAAATTTTCAGTCTTTTTTTCGCTCTGCATTTTGTTTTCGTTGCTTATTGTCTGATTCTAAGAGAAACCCATGTTCCCTGTATTTTCATATTTTGGTAAAATTTGGTTTTTTAAGTGATACAATTCTTGGGGCTTGTTTTGCAGACTGGGTTCATCAACAGTTACTGTCAGTTGGTTGATCCTGAAGGATTGAGACAGGAGCTAGCTCATGTGCAATCTCTGAATATAGATGGTGTTGTTGTGGATTGTTGGTGGGGGATTGTCGAAGGCTGGAGCCCCCAGAAATATGTCTGGTCTGGTTACAGAGCTCTTTTTAACATCGTCCGGGAGTTTAAGCTCAAATTGCAGGTACCTCTCCCTGACTTATGTTACCCATTCTTATAGCCTATACCATTGGAGCTAGGTTTTGCCTACGTGGCTCATTAAAATGGGTTTGCCTACCTCCATTGGAGATGCTCTAAGGACATATGTAGAACTATACTATATGCTAGATTATGAGTTCAAGACATTTCAAGTTAGTAAGTGTAGGAAAGCACAATTTTGTGAATAAAAAAGATTGAAATTAAGCTTAATGAAGCTATGGCTAGACTTACGAAAATATTTTTTATTTTCAGTGCCTTTCCTTATGAACTTATTTATTGCTGTCTCAAATTTTCTTGAACACATTGAGTGGTTGAAAATGCATCGCTGCTTGTACCATTTAGTTTTATGTCTTCCTACGTAATCTACTGTGGTGTCAAACAAGGGAGAATGTATTTTGTTAAGATGCATTATTGTTACTTTCTAATCTTGTAACCTTAAGAATTTTTTATTTTAACACTTCATATGCTATATTGGAGCATCTGACATTCTGTTGACAAGTAGTTTCTGAAATCATTCTTTTGAAGGTTGTGATGGCATTTCATGAGTATGGAAGAAGTGAGTCTGGTGACGCCCTCATCGCTCTTCCACAATGGATCTTAGAAATTGGTAAGAAAAACCCAGACATATTCTTTACAGATCGAGAAGGAAGGAGGAACACTGAATGTCTATCTCTTGGGATTGATAAAGAAAGAGTTTTACAAGGAAGAACTGGTGTCGAGGTATGAAAATATCTACAGAATGTTGAGCTGCCTTTTAGCTTGGAACATTAAACTATTCCATCCACATTTTGTTTTGATTTACTTCATCATATAATCGGTCCTCCACTATGTGCCTCTGTACCATTTCTTCTTTTATGGTGAATTGTTATATATACTTTATTTTATTTTTATTTTTTTAATTTTTTTATATCCCTGTTCTGTCTGGCCTTGTTTTAAGTTGAAACTTATTTACCTTTTGTCTGTGTTGTTCAATTGGTTTCTTTATGCAGGTCTATTTTGATTTTATGAGAAGTTTTCGTACTGAGTTTGACGACTTGTTTACTGAGGGTCTCATTTCTGCTGTGGAAATTGGACTTGGAGCATCTGGGGAGCTCAAGTATCCTTCCTTTTCAGAAAGGATGGGGTGGAGGTATCCTGGTATCGGTGAGTTTCAGGTATCCGTTAAATCTGAATCATGCCATCCATTTGTCTCTTTTCTGGAGGAGCTAATTGTATATCCATTTAGAGTCTTTCTGTCCCCATATTCTTCAGGTTAAAATAGATGAGATAAAGAAATAATTACTTGAAAGTACTCTCTCTTTTCTCAAACTATTTCCCTCTTTGCATATATTGTAGCGGCGATGTTTTTAGACAGTTTGTGGCGTTCTTGAAAAAGATTGGTCCTTCATGCTCCTTCAAATTGTAGACTCACATTGCAATTGTGTTGAATAACATTTGGTCACTTCTTTGCAGTGTTATGATAGATATTTACAACAGAGTCTGCAGAAAGCTGCTAAATTGCGTGGGCACTCATTCTGGGCCAGGGGACCTGAGAATGCTGGGGAATACAATTCTCGGCCACATGAAACTGGCTTTTTCTGTGAACGTGGTGATTATGATAGTTATTATGGACGCTTTTTCCTTCATTGGTATGCACAGTCACTAATTGATCACGCGGATAGTGTACTGTCTCTTGCAAGCCTTGCCTTTGATGAAACCAAATTAATTGTCAAGGTATGTATCTGGTCTATGCCCCACCCTTTACTGTCTGTGCTAGATGGTGTTATGTTCTCTTCACTTCTCTTCACTTCTCGTCTTTCTAAATTTCTTTTTTTCTTCTGGTTTTGCTCCTCTGATTAGCAATATTATACTAACAGTGCATTTAGATCGAAAGGAAAAATAGGCAGGACCATTGTGGTTCCTTTGTTTTAGTGTTTAATACGGCGGTGTGGATTGGTTATAAAGGACTTCTTCACTCCATTGTGACCCCAACTTTGTGTTATGACTTATAAGAGGAAAGGAAGGGTTGATAGAATGTAAAAATCTGTCGTAAATTTTTAACTTTCAAATCTAACAATCAACTTACGAGAGAGAAGAAAATAAGTTGGATAACATATTGATCACTACAAGAAACTTTGTTTCATTTTGTTTCTGTATTAACAATAACATCCAGTGAAATGAAGTAAATAATCCTTCTGCAAGTGGCCCTTTACCTCAGTGGTGGAAAGGTGTTGAGCCCTTGCATGACATCGTGGGTTTAAACCCCGTCGATGGCTAATCTAACATCTAATCTAACAAAATCTATCGTTTGAAAAAAAAAAAGAGTAAGTAATCCTTCTGTGATGCCATTGATGTTCCAAAGAAAATCCATAATTTTGTTATGTATTCATGGGACAATGAATTCGTCTTCCTTCTTTATATGTGCTTATGACCAGCATAGGACACTGGAACCAAAGAAATGAAGAGTGACATGTAAATGATAGAACCTGAAAGGCTGAAATTTTACTTAAACCATATTTTGTAATGTTGAGGAAAGTTGGGTTTTTATTTTTAACTGTTGGATAAGGGTAATCCTTCAATTTCAGTTTCATCGCAAACACCCATACGTTGAAGGCTTTGAACATTTGGTTCATGATTCCTCAAAAAACTGTATGGTTCCTATCTGTGTACATGATGTTAGGTATAAAATGCAGCTTATGCATGATTAGGATTGTTAAATCATGCCTTTAGTCTTATAAATGGTTTACAGATTTGTTATGTTCAGTCTAGTCCTAGCGTCCCACCTAGAAATGGCCTTAAAGATTAGTTACATCGAGATATCCCAGCTTCTAACCTAGAAGTAGTATAGTGATTTGTTATATTTAAATTGTCTGATGTTCATTAACATCGTTATTACTTATAATCATGTGTACCTAGAACTGAACCAAGGCGTGCGTGGTTGTGATGTTTTTCTTAAAGTGCTCTATGGTAACTTGTTCCATAATGAAAAATAATTAAAAGATGTCAATGGGCAGGTTCCTGCAGTTTTTTGGTGGTATAAGACTACTAGCCATGCAGCCGAGCTAACTTCTGGGTACTATAACCCAACAAACCAGGATGGGTACTCTCCCATTTTTGAAGTTCTGAAGAAACATTTAGCGACGGTGAAGTTTGTTTGCTCAGGTCCACAGATTTCTAGTCAGGATAATGAAGCACTGGCTGATCCGGAAGGTTTGAGTTGGCAGGTAAAGGCCGATATCCGTTCTCATTGGGCTTTCTAACTGTTACAGTGTCAGTATTACCCCTAGAGACTAGAGTTTCCTGGTGTTTGAAAAATTGAAAGGCACATATTAAGTTTTATAGTAGCAGTTTTTCAATACAATGTTTAATTATGTGGATATGTTTGTCTGTAATCAATTCGTGTCATGCTAGATTCTCATTTGTTTCTACAGGTTTTAAATTTAGCCTGGGATCGAGGATTGACTGTAGCTGGTGAAAATGCACTTTCATGTTATGATAGAGAAGGGTGCATGAGAATAGTTGAGATGGTCAAGCCAAGAAATGATCCTGATCGTCACCACTTTTCATTTTTCGTATACCAGCAGCTGTCTCCTCTAGTTCAAGGCACAATTTGCTTTCCTGAGTTGGGTTTTTTCATTAAGTGCATGCATGGTAAGTATTTACTATTCTCACACAGCAATGAGATTTGGTCAGAAAAATTCAATTTGGTGGTGTTTCTTGATAAATTTGATGGGTATTTTTTGATAAGATTTTTTGGACCTTGATGTTTAAGCCCTATATTAGCATCATTCATTATTTTCTTCCTTCACTCTAGAAAATGCCTTTCATACTTTCTTGCAGCCATAAAATAATAATGTCAAGATAACTACCCAAGCTTTAGGGGTGATTCTAAATTGGTCCTAACTTTTTAAAACATTCCAAATAACCACCTAACGTTTTGAAAAATGTTCTTTTGTTAGATTCACTAGTGTTAAGTGATGACATGGACATATATTAAAGTGTGTTCTAACTCTCAAGTCATCTATGGAGCTTTGAATCTCCAAATCGACGCATTTTTTCCAAGCAAATTTACGGTTTAACTTTGTTAAAAGGGTTGATTTGAGGAATTAGAGCTATAAAGACGGCGATTAGTGAAAATCAACTTTAGTATATGTCCACTCATCATTTAATGCTAGTAATGTCATCACTTGATGTTGGTAAAGTCATCACTTAATGCCAGTGATCCAACATATATCTAATTTTCAAAACGTTAGGTAGTTATTCGGAAAGATTTAAAAGGTTGAGATTAATTTGAAATCACCCCAAAAGGTTGGGTAGTTATCCGTACTTAACTCTGCAGACAACATGAATATGAATGGGCTACAGGAATACCATGTGATGGTTTTTTGATTGTTTCTTGCCAATTAAACTGCACTGAAAATTGCCCATATTCTAGTGTGGACACTTCTAAGTTCTAAGAAGCATTTTTCTTTAATTCATAATGATTCAAACTGACAACTTTGTGACCTACAAACGTTATTTTATAATTTTCTGTGACTGCCAAAGATATAGAAACGATGTGATTGCCCTTAAAATATATCGCATATTAGTCTTTTGCCTTTAGGCTTGATTTACCATAATCTGCTTGTTGAATAATTAATTATATAGATGATTGGACGCACTACATGATAGTGCTGTTCCTAGCTATAGCTTTTCCCTGATCATGTTTGGTTTTTTTTGGGGGGTAAATCCGTATATCTGGTTTTTAACCTTTATGTTAGCTTGTAATGAAGACGTGTATAAATTTCATCAGGACAATATCAGCGTAAATCTTACAACGATTTTGCAATTGTGTTTTTCAGGTGAGAGTGCTGAAGATCTAGTATCGTGTTAAGGATTCAGTATTCCATGGGCGGATTGTTAGAACACCGGGATGGACTTTTCAACTGCTGATGGCTCAGATCTTCCAAGGTGAAATGAAACAGTGAACATGATGGTTTCAGGGGTAAAAGCAACAGCAGAGGGTTCAAAAATCTCATAAATATGTCCTTAGGTTTGATATAACCAAAGAAAGATGTAACAACATAAACTTCATTGTGTGGTGTCGTCCAACTCGTGTGTCGAATGAAAGCTGGTGCAGTTTCTGATTAGAAAATGAAAAGGGTAGTAGGTATATAGTTCAAAGTTGGATGTAATGAATGTAATGTTTGTAATTCCTCTCGCTGTGTATTAGTATGAAAAGAAAGATCGGCGGCGATGCGTTTACTCCAAATTAATGGAATGGAATTGTCTTTTGAACTGTCGTCCAAACATTTCTACTGTATTTCACTTCTTATTCGCCTAAAAGTGCAGTTGTAAATGGTCACTACTGGGAGGCAACTCTTTCCTTTCTTGATTTAGCTTCATTCATCTAGCAGTATTGTATACATACATACAATACAGCTCGAACGAATATGGCCATTTGCAACTGTAATCGAGGTTCTATGTTCGATTGTACCTGAGATTTTATGTTCGATGCATGCACCTGAGGTTCTGTGCTCGGTTGTGGTACAAAATCACTTTGTGTCAAAAAGTATAGCATGAAAGGAACCCAAGAAGAAAGGGCTAACAAGGAAACCAGCAAAGGTAGGGCAGGCCGAAATAAGGCCTAGTCCCCAATAGAGCATCCAAAAGGCCCAAGGCTAAAGCAAAATTACACCACCAAAGACAGAAAGGTGGTACGGTTAGAAATCTTTTAGAAATACTTTTAAAATAAATGAAATCGTTTATGGGTTCTAAAAACATTTAAAATGTATTTTGGAAGAAGCACCAGTAATTTGCTTCTTACATGAAGCACTTAGAGTTTTTTTTTCCAGAACTCATTTGTATTTTTACTAAAAATTAGTTTCAAAAGCATTTTCATGAAAACACTTTTAAGTCATTTTAAAAACATTTTCAAACTACGTCCACACATGATATACTATTGTACAAAACTTTTACGTACAAATATAACTTCACATCGTTCGATCTCCACCTCACATATAAACAGTGGTACATTATACATAACAATGACACCATAGACAAAAGTTGAAAGAGGTCGGGGAAAGTCAATAAGGCTGATATTTTCGTGCCACTTTAAACCCCAGTGTCTACTATGCAATACGGAAATTTAATGTGGCTTTTGTCCTCATTAAACACACTTTCAAAAGTTCAATACCTTTGATTCTTTGAAGGATTAAAGTAAAAAAGTTCCGAGAAAAATATAAAATTAACCCAAATATATTTATTTAAAAGTCAGTTGTATCCCATATTAATTAATATGCCCTTTTCTTAAATTTAGGGTATGTTTGGACGAGGATTTACAAGACCTAAAGAATCGATGTCAAGTTATGAAGAAATGAATCACAAAAATATCATATAAAGGGAATTCGAGAAACCCTTTACAAGCAATACAAAAGCATGTGTGAGTGCTTTGTAGATGATACCCCTAAGTAGGGTTTTGCAAATCCCTCCTACATGCTTTTGCAATGCTTGGGATTCTGCTGTTGTCGTCAGCAACACTATGTTGGGTCTATGTCAATAGATATCGACATATGCTGAATCAATCTGATGAGTGATATCGAGATAACCTGTCGGGTGCTGACACAACCTGTTGAGATATGCTTGCATGCATTACCTCAAACACTTGTTGATCACAAAAAAGACCTGTACCAAACATTCAAAAAATACTCAAAATATACTCAAAAAATACTCAAAAAACCTTCACATATATATTTTTTAGACTCAATGTAGTCTTGACACCACCTTGATCCAATATACATCCGCCCACGCCTAGAGGTGCATTACTAACTATTAATCTTTGATACAACATCATTTAGTCTTGTTTTTTCATGTCATGGATTTTGAGATGACAACGTGTAGCAAATTCTGGCTCACATGATATGTTGGTGGCAATGGCATATTGACATCAGTCCAAGCTTATCCATACTTTAATTACGTGCTTATCACAAATTCCTTATAATTATGATGATCATATGACTCGTAACGTTGCATCTTTGGTTAGTACTGGAGTAATATGTCTAGGTCCATTGATTAATTTGAGACTGTGATGGCGCAAAAGCAGATATGGTCTGGTTGGTATTTCTATGTTTCTTATGTCCGTTAGCTCCGTTTGATATCTCCCAAAATTCAAAAGAAAATGATTTCCACACCCTGTTTACTCGCCCTACATAAAGTTTGCTTATGGTGAAAGTAAGTGTGTATAAACATTTCTCTATGTATAATAGTTTGTGGGAAGAATTAAATTTAAGACAATTGTGGTTGGAAAAGTATTTCAGATCCATATTCCATACAACACGTCCTGAATTTGATTCTTGAAGCTGGTGAATAACACAAAGGGTGGCCAGGAGAGGCTAAAATGCCTCTGTGAATTTTCTCGGTCTCCAGAAAGATGTGTTGCCTTGGCAAAGACACCAACTAGTCCCCCTTTGAGAAAAAAAAAATTATTATTTTCCCCTATCAAGACATGCATGAGCTTTATGTCCATGAAAATGTCTCCCCATTGGAGCCAATAATTCAAATGTCTTTGTCCGACCACAAAACTCAAAATTGGCTGCCGTGCTGCTCTGCGTCCGCATTCATTTCCATCCAAAACAGCAAAGATGAGATTTACATGACCAGCCAACTATGATTCGCGTCTCTAAACTTTCGTTTTCATATCCCTAGTGGATATGTTAAGTTCTTGCTCTTCACTTATTTAAGTTGAATCTTGTCCCACCAATAATTCAAAAGTAATGGCTGACTAGCTACTTGTTTGTTTCCTTGCTCATGCCTCAATTATACGATTGAGAGTTCGATGGTTTTGCTAATCTAGGGTATCGTTAGTGAATGTTGTATTTGTTACATAATTTAGTTTCCTCCACTATAGTTTCTGGAACTGTTATTTGCTTTGTATGGAAATAGAATCCGTAAATTTGAACTCCATGGTAATAAATCCGAACTACATATTAATAAAATTCTCTTCGTCAACTAAAAGAGGGTGAAAAGATAATTTAGTATTTTACCACAAAATAAAATTATGAGTAATAAAATAAATTCATACAAACTAAATTTCACAGTTTTTTTTAAGGTCTCATCCATAGGTGACCCTAAAGGAATTGGATCCGCTCCGGACTATAGTGTCCAAAGCCTAGGGATCAACTAATCTGGACCGCACAAATTGAATCCAACAGTTTCCATTAACTCATTTTCTTGGTCCACCACCACACACAAACCAACAACTCTGATTTCTTTTACACACCAATCATCGGCCCAGATGGATTGATCTTTAGCTCTGAACACTAAGGTCCGGAGCATATCCAATTCCGACCCTAAACATCATCTGATTTAAAAAAAATTAAAATTGAGAGGTGTTATTCCCACCCTAATGTCTTATCTTTCCACCAACATTTTTATGAATTTTTTAATTACAAATTTGTCCATTTGTAAAATGACTAATAAGGACCTTAGTTACCCCCTTTTGCATTACTTTTTTTTTTATAAAAAAAAAAAAAGTTTTGGCGTGATAACTCTCACACTATGTTTAGAAAATTTGTCTTCCTTAAACCCTAACTCAACCTTTCCATCTCCTTTCATTTAGAGAAAGCAAAATCATTCAAAGAAAGCAAAAAGAATGAACTTAGAAGATGACGTTTCTATGGAAGAAGTAGATGATTATGTTTCTGTTGAAGAGATAAAAGATAATTTTATGTGGGTCATCTTGATTTGTCGACATCGTACAGTTGAAGCATAACTCTGTAACTTTTTATTTGAATTTGCATTAGGTTAGGGTGCAATTTGTTTCACGTTTTCCTATGAGAATTCTTGGAATTCGTTTTTATTAGGTTAGGGTAAATTTGTTTACAGAAGCCAATTCCCATACAGAGCGGAGGGTCTAGCGAGGCAATAACGAGGGCGGGGGACACCAACGAAGTCACAATGTTGCTGGTGCTGCTACATTGTGGCGATAACCGCTCGTCGTCTCTCTACTATTGTTGTTGTTGTTCCTTTTTTCTGACAACTTGCCGTTTCTCAGCGGGGTGATTCTACTGCTGCTGTATTCGAGCGACGGTGCGTAAGGTGTAGGTGTAGGAGGGGCGGTTGCTCCTGTACAAAGGAGGCGTATGGGCTAAGGCCGATGCCTTGTTGTCCTTATGAGGGGGTTGTTCTTACTGTTAGGGCTCCGACAAGGATTAGACGGTTGGGATCGGAGGAAGTGAAGATTCCAGAGACATGGTTTTAGGGAGATCGAGAAGAGAAAGAGGGTTTAGGATGAGATTACATGTAAAGGAACAACAACACTGGGGGTTAAGGTTTATGGGTTAATTTCGTTTTTGGTATTTTAGAGTGAGAAACACAAAGGAGAGAAGAGAGAGAAGAAGAAAGGCATGGATGAGGAGGATGAGGGACCAAAAGCTCCAAACCATTGTTCACATATCACTCTGAACAAATTCCAATAACTTACAAAACTAGAACGAACCCAGAAAGTAAAAATGTGCGACAAAGTAAGAGAATCTCCAACATATGTGGCAAAAATGGAAAATGATTATGAAAAAGAAAACAAAAGGGGAAAAACAAAGCATGAACCCATAATTCTTCATTCCCACCCCAATTGGAATTTGGAAAGGAAACGGTTTTTTTTTTTTTTTTGGCTTTTAGAAGAGAGTAATATTATTTGTTTATATTCTTTTTTTAAGAGATGTTGATGCACAAAATCAGTGAGGACTTTGGTACAATAGAAAGTGTCAAGTTTGTGACATTCGCTAGATTGCTCCGGTCACTAGTGTGGATAAGTATGTAAATGGATAGAGACAGGGAAGCAAACACAAGATGTACGTGGTTCACCCAAATTGGCTACGTCCACGGAGTAAAGGAGTTCTCATTAATTGTGAAGGGTTTACACAAGTAAATAGGTTCAAGCTCAACTTTAGTGAGTACTAATGAATGATTTAGTACAAATGACATTATAGATTATTGTGGAAGAATGATCTCCTTTTATAAAATAGAGTTTCTAACTTTGTTCTGGTCTTGACACGTGTCATGATGTGATTGACCTTTGATGTTAACACGTGTCGCTCTGTGATTGGCCTCTTGGTGTTGACACGTGTTGCGCTGTGATTAGCCTTCTAGTTGGAGGGAAACTCTTCTGGGTCCTTGACGGTATAACGTTGACCGGTGTTTGGTAGTTTCAGGATTAGTCAAGTATGGTACAAACAGTGCTTCCCTAAGTTCCCGAGTGAGGGAAGCTCCTCAGTTGGGGACTTGCAAAATCCAAGCCGCTGAGTAATCACGAAACTTCTAAGTACCGAAGTGTGATATTGTTTTCATTTGCCTTATCTGTCTCATAAGTAGATGTGGCATCTTTTCTGGAAGTACTTTTCCTCCATCCAGGGGTGGTATATTTAACAGATGGGATGCACAAGGTAATGTATTAATTTCACTTAAAGCTTACTTGTGG